>NC_089803.1:65901936-66004436 GCF_029633855.1 Hoplias malabaricus
TAGGCCTCATCTTATCCATCTGCAAACTTTATACACTGGTGGCTTAATAGAATCTTTATATAACACACCCAGGCGACACAGGCCGTTCCTTCAGACTGTACAGGCTTCAGAAGTAAAGCTTCCTAAAAGGGTTCTTTGGAGCGATGCCATGAAAGAAGCACTTCTGGCTTCATAACAAACCTCTCAACGGATGGTTCTTTAACTCTCTGTGGGCTCTATTTAAAAATGTGTGCACATCTTATTAAAGTCGCATTTTGTTTCACTTGCGTGTGACCCCCACGTGAAATCAAACCCTCAGGCCCCGAGGCTGCGTCTTGTTCCTCGCCATGTTCCACAGCACTGCAACTTCAGCAGAAGGAGACACACTTCATGCCATATCACAATATTCAGATGCCGACGGAATTATGGATTTTGGGTTCAGGTGATTTCCTGAGTGTTCATTGGTCAGCTGGACACATCCCTCTTCATAGCCTCATAACTCCAAGGAAGTCTCTGATCTGTTTTCTGCACTGTATGATCTCAAAGGTATAAATAATGAATTTGACGTGTGGGTCTGTCTGTTTACACCAAAAGGCTACAGAAGTAAAAGAACCTCTACTAAACTCATTTAAAGGCTGCTCCCTCTCTCTGTGACACACACACACACACACACACGTGACCCTGCTCAGCTGGTCTCTGGAAGCTGCATTTTGTGGTCGTATCTTAAACCACATATACTGCTCTAAACACCACATCAAATTAATGCAGCATCAATACTTTTTTGAGAGCAGCATTCAGTGCAGATGGGGCGGCACGGTGGTGCAGCAGGTTAGTGTCGCAGTCACAGATCTCCAGGGACCTGGAGGTTGTGGGTTCGATTCCTGCTGTTAGTGAGTGTCTGTGAGGAGTGTGGTGTGTTCTCCCTGTGTCTGTGTGGTTTTCCTCCGGGTGACTGTCTGTGAGGAGTGTGGTGTGTTCTCCCTGTGTCTGTGTGGGTTTCCTCCGGTGACTGTCTGTGAGGAGTGTGGTGTGTTCTCCCTGTGTCTGTGTGGGTTTCCTCCGGGTGACTGTCTGTGAGGAGTTGATGTGTTCTCTCTGTGTCTGCGTGGATTTCCTCCGGGTGACTGTCTGTGAGGAGTGTGGTGTGTTCTCCCTGTGTCTGCATGGGTTTCCTCCGGGTGACTGTCTGTGAGGAGTGTGGTGCGTTCTCCCTGTGTCTGTGTGGTTTTCCTCCGGGTGACTGTCTGTGAGGAGTGTGGTGTGTTCTCCCTGTGTCTGCATGGGTTTCCTCCGGGTGACTGTCTGTGAGGAGTGTGGTGTGTTCTCCCTGTGTCTGTGTGGTTTTCCTCCGGGTGACTGTCTGTGAGGAGTGTGGTGTGTTCTCCCTGTGTCTGTGTGGGTTTCCTCCGGTGACTGTCTGTGAGGAGTGTGGTGTGTTCTCCCTGTGTCTGTGTGGGTTTCCTCCGGGTGACTGTCTGTGAGGAGTGTGGTGTGTTCTCCCTGTGTCTGTGTGGGTTTCCTCCGGGTGACTGTCTGTGAGGAGTTGATGTGTTCTCTCTGTGTCTGCGTGGATTTCCTCCAGGTGACTGTCTGTGAGGAGTGTGGTGTGTTCTCCCTGTGTCTGTGTGGGTTTCCTCCGGTGACTGTCTATGAGGAGTGTGGTGTGTTCTCCCTATGTCTGCATGGGTTTCCTCCGGGTGACTGTCTGTGAGGAGTGTGGTGCGTTCTCCCTGTGTCTGCGTGGTTTTCCTCCGGGTGACTGTCTGTGAGGAGTGTGGTGTGTTCTCCCTGTGTCTGTGTGGGTTTCCTCCGGGTGACTGTCTGTGAGGAGTGTGGTGTGTTCTCCCTGTGTCTGTGTGGGTTTCCTCCGGGTGACTGTCTGTGAGGAGTTGATGTGTTCTCTCTGTGTCTGCGTGGATTTCCTCCGGGTGACTGTCTGTGAGGAGTGTGGTGTGTTCTCCCTGTGTCTGTGTGGGTTTCCTCCGGTGACTGTCTGTGAGGAGTGTGGTGTGTTCTCCCTGTGTCTGCATGGGTTTCCTCCGGGTGACTGTCTGTGAGGAGTGTGGTGCGTTCTCCCTGTGTCTGCGTGGTTTTCCTCCGGGTGACTGTCTGTGAGGAGTGTGGTGTGTTCTCCCTGTGTCTGTGTGGGTTTCCTCCGGTGACTGTCTGTGAGGAGTGTGGCGTGTTCTCCCTGTGTCTGTGTGGGTTTCCTCCGGGTGACTGTCTGTGAGGAGTTGATGTGTTCTCTCTGTGTCTGCGTGGGTTTCCTCCGGGTGACTGTCTGTGAGGAGTGTGGTGCGTTCTCCCTGTGTCTGCGTGGTTTTCCTCCGGGTGACTGTCTGTGAGGAGTGTGGTGTGTTCTCCCTGTGTCCGCGTGGGTTTCCTCCAGGTGCTCCAGTTTCCTCCCACAGTCTAAAAACACACGTTGGTAGGTGCATTGGCAACTCAAAAGTGTCCGTAGGTATGAGTGTGTGAGTGAATGTGTGTGTGTGTGTGTGTGTGTTGCCCTGTGAAGGACTGGTGCCCCCTTCAGGGTCTGTTCCGGCGTTGCACCCAATGATTCCAGATAGGCTCTTGACCCACCGCGACCCTGAACTGGATAAGCGCTTACAGATAATGAATGAATGAAGGTTACCACAGCAAATATTACTACAGTAGTGTGTTCACGTCTTATTTCACCTCATAACACAATGTTAGTAAAGTACTGACTAAATCACGCAGCACTGTATAGTAACGTAAAACTGTAAGTTGTTTATCGACGTGTTTTTTTGGGACCTGGCTGTGTTTTGTTACTATATCTTCTCCCACCAAGATTCCCCTTCCAGTGCACTGTACATCAACGCTTCCTTTTGTGAAGTAAACAACCTAGAAACTCAGACCACAGCATAAGAAACAGGTTGTACGTAGCCTTCTGATGAATTATACAGCTCAATCTGAGAACTGATAATGTGTGTCCTGGTCTCCCCCCCCTTGCTGTTGTGTTCTGCTTCTTTGAGCCACTAGTTTACCACCCATTCCTTTCAGTTATGGAGTTTGTGGAAAAAAAATCGTGGGAAATTCTGAGAAGATGACCAGCTATTGTCACTGTTTGGGTGTTGATTGCAGAAAAGGGATGTCAATAAAGCCTTATTGTTGCTAAATGTCACATTGGTCTCTGCGGCTAAATCTCTCAGAGCTGAGCTCAGAGTTTCACTGATTCCTGACTTTGCGTCTGTACACACACACACACACACACACACGTGTACAGAAGTCTCTATTGTCCCACTGAGGTCATCGTAGTGCCTGCTGTGTGCATGGACAGAAAAGATGTTCTGTGTTGGAGAAAGAAAAGAAAAAGTGGAAGATCATTTCACTTTCCTTGCTGCCAAGGATTCAACATATGAACAGTAGCAACCAGGACAACAGATCCTTAACCACATATTTCCATTCACTCATATTATGGAAGACTCTTGCTATAACCCACACTTTACATACCATCTGACTCCAGTGTGGTGAGACAGAGCGGAAAAATCAAACCGATGCAACTACAGTAAATATTCACAGTTGAAATAAATTACTGAGATGTTTATCAGTGCACACACACACAACTTGTATAATCACCATAGACAAACACCAATACGTATAACTCAGAGACCACCAGTGGGATTTAACCTTTGTACTTCAGATCCACCTTCCTGCAGGGGTCTGCTTCCAATCATGATCTGCTACAGCTGCTGTGTTTAAGATCTCCAGCGTTTGACAACTGGACCATCGCATACCGCGTCCTGCCTTAACAGATCATATGAACCAGATGGAACATCCATGGATATGTCCCACTAAACTGACCACCTGGCTTCATGGAGTGCAATAAATTGCAAACACGGCTCTGGCTGCATGCAGGATCACTACGTCGTAGGCTTTTTAAATAAAACCTGGAGTAAATTCAGCTATTGAGCTACTGTAAGCTCACGGTTACCATGTGCAATGCTAAATGTCAGCTGGGTGGATAAAGGGTTGTCGTGCCTGGGGCTTTAGAGCTGTTAGCTTAGGGCAGCCATGGCCTAATGTTTAGAGATTGTTAGAATGGTTAGAAATCTTCCCCGGACACAAAGGATGGCTCCCCCTGCTTTGTCTGTGTGTGTTCATGGTCACAGAGGGGTTAAATGCAGAGGTCAAATTTCATTATGCTGTTGGACAATGACCATAAAGCACTCTGTCATACTTTCACACATGAGATAAGGTTCCCTAGAGTGTGAGGGTATGCCCCCTAGAGGGGTGTGGAGCTGTTGCAGGGGGGGCACTGTAAGGCAAATGAATACATAATTAACACATGTCCCTTGTAATAACTCTAGTTTAAAGGTGATTTTTTTTCAGTATTTAATTTTATTCAATAAGATGTTGCCTTTATGTGTGAAGTAAAGTGTTTAAGACAAATCCCAGCATCATTTGGACGCAAAAGTGCACCAGTCAGTTACTGGGATGGTCCAGAGAGGCATTAGTGATCTGATTGACACTCATCAAAAATGCTATATTCGAACAGTAAATGAGGTTTATTTCAGAGCACAACAGATCACGGGTCACTGGTTCAGTTAATGGTGGCTCTGGCTCCATCTGCTGCAGAGCTGTAGACTTGTTGGGCTTGTGGTATGGCTCTTACATTTCTAAATTGTGACTGCCGCTCCACCCTGTGGTCAACACGAGCTACTACAGCAGGCCTGTGTTGCATTTTGGGAATGGACACATATATAAACATAGGCATCACTCATTTTGTTTATTAAAGTGGTCAAAATGATGACAGCGGTGGTCAGATGGAAATGCAAGCAGTGAAAATGCAGCAACCTCTAATAGTGGTTGGTGTGGTATAGTGGTAACACCACTGGCTCACATGTGAGAGACCTGGGCTACACCAGTGCGAGTCCTTGGGCAAGACTCCTAACACTGTGTTGGCCTACCTCTAATACCAGTAACCGTGTAAGTCGCTCTGGATAAGAGCGTCTGCCAAATACTTTAAATGTAAATGTCTAATCTTCTGGAAATGCTTGACATTGGGTGCCGGAACATTTCTGTGGTGATCTGATTGCATCCGGTCAAATAGTCAACACTGAGGTCAGGTGCTAATGTTCCCATCACTCCCACCACTCAGTGGATGTTGCTCTATTACTCCAGACGACACAGCTCCACGGCTCAGTACATCTCTAGCCAAGATTAGGCATTGAGCACAGTGGCCTAAGTCCGTGAAGGATGGATTGTAAAGTAGCTAATCTCAGCTAAGTCCATTTTATCAGCTCCACTGTCCATACAGGAGCTACAATTACAGACTGAAGTCCACCTACTGCTGGTTTTTAAAGCCCTCAGTCACTGCTGGACTGAGAATAGTCCACCAACCACAAATATCCAGCCAACAGCGTCCTGTGGCTGGCGTCCTGTGTCAACTGATGAAGGACAAGCACAAACGGCAGCAACTGATGAGCTACTCTCTCTGACTTTACATCACCAAAGTAAACCAATGAGATAGGTGTAACTATAAGAGTGGACACAATGTTTACAAACTCGAGCAGCACTGCTGTGTCTGATCCACGCATATCAGCGCAACACACACTGACACAACAATAACACCTCAGTGACTGAAAGTGGCTGAAATGTGCTCTCTCAGAAATGGGTTTTTATCGTCAGCACGTGTGTCGGCCTGTGTTTAGCTAAATTCACTGGACTTCATGCTCAAAGATAAAAGGCTCGGCGCAGCCTGAGAGAGTACCCCCTCCCCACGGTAATAACGTACATCGCAAAAATATTTTGAGACGGTATGACGGTAAAAAAAAAAAGGATACCTTCCATCCCTACCACCACCCAAATAATGGCTGGTGGTCTTTGAGGGGTCCTGACTATTGAAGAGCAGGGTGAAATTGGGATTAGAAAGTATGCAGAGAAACAGGTGGACTACAGTCTGTAATTGTAGAACTACAAAGTGCTCCTGTGTGGTCAGTGAAGGTGATATAATGGACAGTGAGTGTAGATACAAGGTAGATGTTCCTAATCCAGTGATCATTCAGTGTATAGTGTATATAAATATATATATATAGCACTCTCTGAGGTAAAATGACACTGTAATCATGGAAGCAGCTGTTGATAAGCACTTTCTGGAATAAACCTTTATGGACCTTTAACCTGGGGTGGCTTAGTGGTGAGCACGTTCGCCTCCCAGCGCTGGGATATTGGGTTCAAGTCCCATCTGGGACTGGGAATGTTCGCCCAGTGTCAGCATGGGTTTCCTCCCACAGCCCAAAAACATGGAGGGTAGGTGACTTGGCTTCTGTCTAATAACTGTCCTGGTGTGTGAGTGAATGTGCATGAGCCCAGATATGGATTAGCGCTCTATCCTATAGTGCCCGATGCAGTCCTCCAGGTGGACGGTCGTTCCTGGTCAAGAGTATGCTGTGTGTGTTTGGCTGCCGCTTCTCGCCAGTGTGTGGAATGAGTGTTCTGAGCAGCATGGATTGTAAAGTGTCCTTGGGTGTCTAGAAATGCGCTATATAAGTGTAAAGATACAATATAGATCTGTGGGTTGTTATGAAGGTTGTCATGTAGTTTTACAATTACTATTCCCTGTTCCAGCCACTGGAACAAAATAACAAGAAACTGAACTGTCAAAGTCCACATCACGCCCCAGTGCCTACACTGGCATAACAGGCAACACTGCTCATCTGTGAATGTGTGTCCAGTTCAATATACTCAGCCACATTTAGTAGAGCTCTACAATTCTGGAGTGGAGATGTGTGATGTGGGTGATACCAGAGCCATCGGGACTCAGCTAGAAGCACAATGGGCTCACAGTGCGTGTAGCTCTCCCACATGTTTAGCTAATAAAGCAGATGTCCACTACAAAGAAGCCTTTAGTGAAATCTGTCTGAGGCCGTCTTGGGACAGCATGTCTCAACTGGATTTCACGGCACAACCCTCGAACGCCATGGACGAACCCTGCTAGCACTGAAAGGGATCATGTCATGCTGCTGAATGCTGCAGATCAACTGCCCTGACCTCTAAATAACAGCTCAGGGCAAACATGATTAGACTTATTCCAGAGCCTTTTAATCTTGATTCCTACATTTCCCAGAATTCACTGGGGACACTGCTGCATGCATTTAATGGTAGGAAAGGTTTATATCGTAGTGTGGGAATGTTTACTCATAACGATCGCAGTGACAAAGAAATCCTTCTCGCCTTGTCACGAGAATTGTCTTTTTTTAATACTATGCAACAGTTATTATACAATGACAAAGGAGAGGGAGAATGTTTGAATTACAGTTATGTGTTACACAAACAAAATGTTTGTGGCCGATATATTATTTGCTGATAAGTGGATATTTGTGTTTACTGTTATTGGTCTGGGCGGCACGGTTGTGCAGCAGGTAGGTGTCACAGTCACACAGCTCCAGGACCTGGAGGTTGTGGGTTCGATTCCCGCTCCAGGTGACTGTGAGGAGTGTGGTGTGTTCTCCCTGTGTCTGCGTGGGTTTCCTCCGGGTGACTGTCTGTGAGGAGTGTGGTGTGTTCTCCCTGTGTCCGTGTGGGTTTCCTCCGGGTGACTGTCTGTGAGGAGATGGTGTGTTCTCCCTGTGGGTTTCCTCCGGGTGACTATCTGTGAGGAGTGTGGTGTGTTCTCCCTGTGTCTGCGTTGGTTTCCTCCGGGTGACTGTCTGTGAGGAGTGTGGTGTGTTCTCTCTGTGTCTGCGTGGGTTTCCTCCGGGTGACTGTCTGTGAGGAGTGTGGTGTGTTCTCTCTGTGTCCGTGTGGGTTTCCTCCGGGTGACTGTCTGTGAGAAGTGTGGTGTGTTCTCCCTGTGTCCGTGTGGGTTTCCTCCGGGTGACTGTCTGTGAGAAGTGTGGTGTGTTCTCCGTGTCCGTGTGGGTTTCCTCCGGGTGACTGTCTGTGAGGAGTGTGGTGTGTTCTCCCTGTGTCCGTGTGGGTTTCCTCCGGGTGACTGTCTGTGAGAAGTGTGGTGTGTTCTCCCTGTGTCCGTGTGGGTTTCCTCCGGGTGACTGTCTGTGAGGAGTGTGGTGTGTTGAACCGTGAATGTCCTCCTTTGAAGGTAACACAAAGGCCCACTCTATGCAAACCTGAAACCTGGAAGGTGAGCAGAACTTTACAGAGCAGACTGCAAGAACTGAAGCAGCTGAGCACTGATCTGTACAATGTCCATCACTCGATGTTAGAGCTACACTTAATCTCTTCGCTGACACTAGAGCTGCCCTAGGCAGGGACACGGGCAGCAATGAGAACCCTGGTGTGGTAGTCCAACATGCAGCCACTGCAATATCAAAATCATTTGAATTCTGTCCTTGATGTGTACGATGAGAGGAGGCAGGAGAGAGGCATGAAGCGACTGAAGAGGCCGGCTGTATGCCAGCTCACCCAGGTTCAAAGGCTGGATGGACTCAATAAAGAAAATGTATTAATAATTTCTGACCTCATCAGCACAAGGTGATGCAACAGTACTGACAAGAAATGTCTCAGCTGACCAGTTAAGGTCAATTTCATGTTTTTGTTCTGAATTGGCAAAACGTAGCCTGAACGCCCTTGATGAGAATCCTGCTGATGTAGCCATATTTGGTGATGACTTTGTGCAGAAAACAGCTTACATTTAGGGTAGTCTTGCATTGCCAGACTCAGTGTTGTTAGTAATAATAGTCCCCCGTAGGGCTGCATGGCAAAGGAAAAAAATTGATACTTAATATTGATAACACACATATATATATATATATATAGTGGGCGGCACTGTGCAGCAGGTAGTGTCGCAGTCACATTGTTCCAGGGGCCTGGATGTTGTGGGTTCGACTGTCTGTGAGGAGTTTGGTGTGTTCTCCCTGTGTCTGCGTGGGTTTCCTCCAGGTGACTGTCTGTGAGGAGTTTGGTGTGTTCTCCCTGTGTCTGCGTGGGTTTCCTCCGGGTGACTGTCTGTGAGGAGTGTGGTGTGTTCTCCCTGTGTCTGCGTGGGTTTCCTCCGGGTGACTGTCTGTGAGGAGTTTGGTGTGTTCTCCCTGTGTCTGCGTGGGTTTCCTCCAGGTGACTGTCTGTGAGGAGTTTGGTGTGTTCTCCCTGTGTCTGCGTGGGTTTCCTCCGGGTGACTGTCTGTGAGGAGTTGGTGTGTTCTCCCTGTGTCTGCGTGGGTTTCCTCTGGGTGACTGTCTGTGAGGAGTTGGTGTGTTCTCCCTGTGTCTGCGTGGGTTTCCTCTGGGTGACTGTCTGTGAGGAGTTGGTGTGTTCTTCCTGTGTCTGCGTGGGTTTCCTCCGGGTGGCTGTCTGTGAGGAGTTGGTGTGTTCTTCCTGTGTCTGCGTGGGTTTCCTCCGGGTGGCTGTCTGTGAGGAGTTGGTGTGTTCTCCCCGTGTCCGCGTGGGTTTCCTCCGGGTGCTCCGGTTTCCTCCCACAGTCCAAAAACACACGTTGCAGGTGGATTGGCGACTCGAAAGTGTCCGTAGGTGTGAGTGTGTGAGTGAATGTGTGAGTGTGTGTTGCCGTGTGAAGGACTGGCGCCCCCTCCACGGTGTATTCCCACCTTGCGCCCAATGATTCCAGGTAGGCTCTGGACCCACCGCGACCCTGAACTGGATAAGGGTTACAGATAATGAATTAATAAATGAATATATATAGTTCATTTCAGTAATTCCATTAAAAAATTAAACTTGTATATTATACTCACTCATTAAACACAGACTGATATATTCCAAGTGTTTATTTCTTTTAATTTGATGATTATAACTGATAACTAATGAAAACCCCAAATTCAGTATCTCAGAAAATTAGAATATTGTGAAAAGGTTCAATATTGAAGACACCTGGTGCCACACTCTAAACAGCGAATTAACTCAAAACACCTGCAAAGGCCTTTAAATGGTCTCTCAGTCTAGTTCTGTAGGCTCCACACTCATGGGGAAGACTGCTGACCTGACAGTTATATATAATTTAGAGAGGGTTTAGAGACTTCAATTAGAGAAGTCAGTCAGAATAATCCAAACAGGGAGTCAAACTGCCTCACAGTCTGTGGAGGATACAGTAGGAACCTGAAGCTCTCACAGAAAGCCATGTCAGGAAAGGAAAGTGTTCTTCCACGGTATAAGATCAGTACCAGCAACTGCGGCTGAACCCAGGGACAGTTATAGCCAGGGCCAGATAAAAACACCAAGCCTTTCAGGCAGTTAACAGATTTGCTCTCAAGAGAGAAGGTCAAGCTTTGTTTCAGTGTTTTTCATAGCATTCTCACCCAGAACTCACAGATCTAGAACCTTAAGCTTTGTTTGGTTCAGGTCTTTTTCTGAAAGTGCTGTAGATAACCGCCCCACTTCATCAGGTCATTTGTTTAATGGCTCTTTACTTCCTGTGTAACACTTCATGTCACACTACGTTATGCAAATCTGTAAAGGATTATCCCTCAGTGCTTCACATCATTTTACATGGTCAGGAGCAGCGAAATAAACCCATACTGAAAACGTATTACCAATAAACTACACTGCCAGCTTCTGGATCCTGCAAAACATGTGTGTATGTACTTTTACACTGACAGAAAAATTCTCATCAGCCAAACCCAGAGCTCATTTCAAAGTGGATCTCTGAAGCTTGCTGCAGCAGCTAAACAGCAAGGTCCATTACCCAGACTTCCTTCCTAGAAACCAGTGGGAGTGTAATCGAGTTATAAATCTCTACTGTAACTAATGAACCTGAACATGCATTTCTTTCCTATAATTAAATATAAATAGTGTCAGTTTAGTAAGACTTGCTTTATGAAAATTAGCTTTAAACACTAGCTTAACAGCCCCCTGGTCAGGCTACTGCGAACTCTGTGTTCACATACTGGAAATAATGATACTGAATTACTGAAATTCTGGCTTAGCGAGGTCATTAAACTCTCAGGAAAACTGTCGCTGTGGTGGTACCATCAAGGGTAAACATTCAGTACCTTAGGTTATGGAACATAATTGTACCATATTGTATAATATTTGTTGATATTACGGTGGTGCAGCAGGTAGTCGCAGTCACATAGCTCCACGGACCTGGAGGTTGTGGGTTTGATTCCCGCTCTGGGTGACTGTCTGTGAGGAGATGGTGTGTTCTTCCTGTGTCTGCGTGGGTTTCCTCCGGGTGACTGTCTGTGAGGAGTGTGGTGTGTTCTCCCTGTGTCTGCGTGGGTTTCCTCCGGGTGACTGTCTGTGAAAATTGTGGTGTGTTCTCCCTGTGACTGCGTGGGGTTCCTCCAGGTGACTGTCTGTAAGGAGTGTGGTGTGTTCTCCCTGTGTCTGCGTGGGTTTCCTCCGGGTGACTCTGTGAGGAGATGGTGTGTTCTCCCTGTGACTGCGTGGGATTCCTCCGGGTGACTGTCTGTGAAAATTGTGGTGTGTTCTCCCTGTGACTGCGTGGGGTTCCTCCAGGTGACTGTCTGTAAGGAGTGTGGTGTGTTCTCCCTGTGTCTGCGTGGGTTTCCTCCGGGTGACTCTGTGAGGAGATGGTGTGTTCTCCCTGTGACTGCGTGGGATTCCTCCGGGTGACTGTCTGTGAGGAGTGTGGTGTGTTCTCCCAGTGTCTGCGTGGGTTTCCTCCGGGTGACTGTCTGTGAAAATTGTGGTGTGTTCTCCCTGTGACTGCGTGGGTTTCCTCCAGGTGACTGTCTGTGAGGAGTGTGGTGTGTTCTCCCTGTGTCTCCGTGGGTTTCCTCCAGGTGCTGTCTGTGAGGAGATGGTGTGCTCTGGACCCTCCGTGACCGTGAATTGAATAAGCGCTTACAGATAATGGATGGATGGATGTTATTACATGTGTTGATTTTATATGCCAGGAAATTTGTATGATATTATGTTCTTTTATATTACCCAGTTCTGTAATTAAAGCTTATAAATATTCTCCCCACCTTCTGAAGAAGAGAATGTAATGTACTGTTAGGTACTATTAAAGCTACATTTAAACTGTTTGCCCATTTAGTGACAATAATGAACCTGTACAGCACATTTTTTTCTGAGAGTATATGGAGTTCATTCTTCTTGTGCTCATGAATGAAGTGAGTATATTCACATCGTTAAGGCATGCAATTACACAAACGTCCTGTGATGGATTAGCACCCTGGGCAGGACGTGTTCCTGCTTTGCGCACAGTGATTGTGGCACCTACACCAACCCTGAACAAGATGAAGCAGTTACAGAAAATGAATGAATATCACACGAGCGTGAGTTTGAAAGCAGAGCTCTACAGCATCAGTGGCTGCCTTTGGCTTTGAATGCGCTTAAACCTTTAGGCTGTGTTTTGATGGGTTTTGATTCCACTCAAAATGCCCTGATATCTATGGATGCGGATTCTGCTGCGGAGTGCATTTTTTGCATTGAAGATCCTCTCAAATAGAGTTGAAAAATGTTCAGCGTGAGCCTCACTTGAGACTGCAGTCTCCTGCCTGTCCCCGAATCACAGCCAGGATGATATTCAGTATAGCACCCCCTCTCACATTAATTATTTATAATTATTAATAATTTCTTCTAAATTCAGTTTTGTCCATCACTATTTTTACCCCCAGAAAATTAGGTAAATATGAATACTAGGGTTGGGCAGTATAATTGTAATAATACATGCATCCGTATTTAAAAATGTGGATGGTATTGCAAATTTGGGACAGTATTTCAAATGTTTGACCAGTTTGAGTGTCTGAAAATGGGTGGGGGAAAAACCTCAAGCCCCGAAGCCCACCACAGTTCTGAGTTGATACTTCTGAATAGATTTCCTCACAATTTGATACCTCTGTGGTCAGTTTGCTCGCTGGAAAGTCCTCGGGTGTTTCTACACATGCCTTACTTTGTAAATATGAAAACAAACAAAGGGGCTTGCTCCGACACTGCACTCTGTGTGTCGCTCTACCCCAACCCTTAGCCCTGGTAATACCATGTACTATGTTAATATTTTGAGATGGTATTATTGTATGTGGATACCACCCATTCCTACTTAATGAATATTAATACACATTCTTATACATACTTTGATGTAAACATTTGGCAGAAATGTTGTTTATACATCTACTGTTCACTGTACAGTGGAACCTCTGCTAACGAACTTTCCAAGATACGAACCGGGCATTTGAATATTTTTTGCCTCCACCAATGAACCATGGCCACTGACCCCAATAGGCGAGTCTCCCAGCGCCAAGACTTGAGTGAGCTTTTAAGATTAGCACATTGTAGCTTTAGGAATTTAGCATTAGTGTAAATAGCAGACATCGAAATCCGTGCTAAGTTAAACCGTATCTACGCTTCGTCTCCCCACATTCACCGCCTACTCTCCGTTATTCCACCCACCCCCACCTCCCGTCATACAGCCAGTGCCTGTGTTACTGCTCCAGCCAGTCGTCACGTCTTCAAGGTAGCGATGTGTAACCACTTACAACTTTATTTCTTTTTTATTACTGTTACCACTGTATTTCTCTTTTATTTTTAGTAACGCTACGTGTATTTTTTTACTAATTTGAGAGTTTTGTAAACGAACTGGGTCACGGAACGAATCAAGTTCGTAGGTAGAGGTTCCACTGTATTTGTTTTCTATTGATGCTTGTATCTGTGATGGACTGTGAAACTGCTGTTAACCCAAGGCTTAGTTACTCACAACTGTATCCAAACCAGCTCTTACCAGTCTGTGTGTGGGTCATCGATGACTAACAGTACTTTGGGTTTGCGAACTGCAGGTTTGGCCAGAGCAGCTGCACTTGCCGCTGATGCAGCGGCGGCGACGGACTCCCCGTGAGCTGCAGCTTTGGCCTGCACTGCGCTGGCTATCTGAGCTGTCTTCACCACGCTGGAGAAGGAGCTGAGGAAATTCCCGGGAGAGGCAGCTGGGGGGGCCTGAGGCTGGGCTGCCGCAGTAGGCTGCTGTTTCCTCTCTGTGGCCGGCGAGGCTGGGGAGCTGGTGGAGCTGCTGGAGCCGGGTGGCCTCTGGAAGTCCATCATGTAGCCGTTGGGGAGGTTGGCTACGAAGCTGCTGTCCGACAAACGCCTGCGCAGGTAGTTCATGGTGCTGCTGGTGATAGGCAGAAGCTAAGACAAGAAGAGAGAGGAGGAAGAATACAGAAAAATGCTTAACTGATATGTCAACCAGTGCTGCTGCTTCATATTTTAGCTCATACATAAATGAACACATATGTATTACACATGTAAATATATCATGAATATATGAATTCAGATACTTTAAGATGCACCACACAGACTTCAGTTGTGCATCCACAGTGTATGATCTCCATTGAGATTGAGCACTCAACCAAATGTCCTACTGCAAACTATTAAACAAACTTAACAAACAAATAAAACAGACTTGTCTTCCCTGTGGGAAGCACAGTGGCACAACAGGGTCCTAGGGCTGTGAGTTGGAGCCCAGCTTTAACTCTGTGTTCTCTCTGTGTCTGTGTAGGTTTCCTCCAGGTGCTCCAGCTTCCTAACACAGTTCAGAAACACCCGTTGGTAGGTGGATTGGCTACTCAAAAGTGTCCATAGATGTGAGTGAGTGAATGTGTGAGTGTGTGTCGCCCTCTGATGGCTTGGGTAAGCTCCGGACAAACCGCGACACTAATCAGGAAAAGCAGTTACAAAAAAATCAATGAATGTGTGTTGGATGGTTGTGCAGAAGTGTCCATAGCTCTGAGTGTGTGGTGCTCGATTATGTTCCTGCCTTGTGCTCAGTGATTCCAGGAAAGCTCCGGACCCACTGTGATCCGGACGTGGATAATCAGATACAGACAACGAATGAATGAATGAATGATTTCCCTGTGGTCTCCTGGAATTCCCTGATTTTCTGGGGTTGGTGTTATTACAGATCACCAGTACACTTCCAACAACATAGCACTACCACAGAGCTATCACTGCAGCGCTGAGGATGATCCATGATTAGAAGACAACAACAAAACAAGAACAGTTACTGAATGAATAAATGATAGCTGCGTTTTTACAGTGATTTCTAGAAACCCCACTTGTTTACATTCTTTGGAACATTTGGAGGTTTTTTCACCCCCCACACATCAGCTGATGAGTAGACAGGAGACGAGAGAATTCTTATTAAGGAAGGATTAGGAGCCAGATGTGGTCACAGTGGCTGATTTAGTAGGATGTCGAGTTAACAAACCTATGCCCAGAGATCTTTTATAATCCCAAAGTCAGGACCTCGGTTTTACATCTCATTTGAAGCACTGCACGTTCCCAGGAAGCTTCTCATCCAAGTACTAGCCCAAACCTGCTTAGCTTCAGTGGAAACTCATGCTTTGAAGTTTGGGCGCACTGTCTGCTTGACGTGAAAATATAAAATGGATAGTGCCTCTCAAAGAGTTTTTGTTAGATGTGAGAGGGTAAGTGAGTAAGTAAATGTGTGAATGAGTGAGTTACAAGCCAGTTCCATTAGGTGCTTTGCATAAAAAAAACATTTCTCCCACCACCCTGGTAAACAGGTAGCCTGGTTAAATCCCTACAGTTCATAAATCCCTACAGCTTCACACACTCCAGCGACTGCCTGAAGTCTTGAGGCATTGCTGGCACTCTCATAAGCACAAATGGCTTGCTATTTGGGGGACGTCATACTGAATCCATGGAATAGAACAAAGTGAAAACTTGTGAGATTCAGAACATTCGTACAAGGCACAAGGCGAGTAAACAGTAAAGTCTGAACATAATTCTGGCAAACAAAGACATGCCTACTGTAATAACACCGCACATATTATCACAGTGTGTGAAGAATGGGCCAAAGTAGAGGAGCCTGAATTGCCCTACATAATACACTAGATCAATATCTTGTCCTGGACAAGGACAAACAAAGTAGGGAAGGAAGCACTGAACCCTGAGGTTCCCCTGTGCAACTGGATCAGGCTCAGCTACATTTACTGCATGGAGTTGTACAGCACCTTTCTTCTAAAATGAAGGACATCACATTGGTAGCAGACAGTTTTCCCATTGGATTTCCTTCAATGCCACGAGCAAAGAGAAAGAAAATATATTTTACATATATATGGATGACACAGTAAACACAGAAATAAATCAATAATTAAATAAATAACACTGTTAACCAGCGACTGCATACAGAACAGTGAATAATGATGTGTTCGGTTGGGTTTTTGTTATTTATTCTGTACTTGAACATGGCTGGAGCCAGTTGCAGGTTAAAGGAAATCTGTGGCAGTCAAACGTAACAAATACGTTCATCTGACTGCTCATTGATTTCAGTCTATTTAGACTATGCAGTGTTTCAATGTTACATTAAGTCCTTTAGAAAATTACATTACTCAAGCATCACCCAAAGCAATCAATGAATTAGCTTTGCTGGAAAAGCAAGTGAGTGGACTTCAATGTGGAGCTGCAGGGGTAAACATCTGCGGGCATCTGAATCAATAGCTCCCTAATTTCCTAAACTGCTGGAGTGGACTGACAGCCCTGGCTTTTAATACATTTTAGTAACGGCAACATAGGATCCTCACTCAAAGACACACTTTAACGTTATCCTATTTTTAAACACAAATCACAGTCGCTGGCCAAACCCCCTGGAGATGTGGCCCCCTACAGAGACATTGCTGAAGACGTTAACAGGATATTGGTACCCTACACTCTACAGCTATGCTGATACATGGAGCATAGTGACTGCTCTGTGTGTTCTTCAAAGCATTAGTGTAATATACACTGCTGTCCTCCCATGTGTTGTTGTGATCGGTTAAATGAGAAAACAGTGATGCACTGAAATGAAAATTGGCTGAAGCAATATTAACGTTCTCTTGACTGTGGACAAGATCGACTACAAAAATAGGGCATTATTCTCTAATAAAAATACACATTGTGTCTCCCATAAAAAGACAGGGTCTGAACAGTGATCAACAATCTCCCGGTTCAACATGCTTCTTGCCGAACCGCCTACCGGGCCGACCTGGAAGAGGCATTTCCGCTTACTGACTGACCGACCGACTGACTCCTAATGCTGAAACATGCATGCGCTACTAGGAACTGTCAGTTAAACCATATTTCACAGAAAGAAGATGCTACTGCACCATCTGGGGTTGGTTCAGCCATATTTCACATAGTGCTTTTCCACCAACGTGGACCAGGGAACAGTTCCAGTTTGTGAACTAAATTTGGAAACGTTCTACGTGTTTCCACCAACATATACTGGTTTGCGAACCAGAAAAAATGGTTCCCAGCTGGAACCAAATAACAGTAGGTAATTGAGCACGAATTGTGGCTGAATAACAGGAAATAAGACAGGAACACCCTCCATTTGTGTGTGTTTCTGGGGCTGTGTTACGTTTCTCTGCTCTTCACAAGCTCAGCAGGGCGACTCGGACCTCGGCAACATTAGGAAGACATTTTGTGGCATTAGTGTTTTTATAAAACTCCATATAGCTGTGCACATCTACATTAAACTTCACAAGCTTTACTCTGTT
This sequence comes from Hoplias malabaricus, assembly GCF_029633855.1. Lineage (NCBI taxonomy): Eukaryota > Metazoa > Chordata > Actinopteri > Characiformes > Erythrinidae > Hoplias > Hoplias malabaricus. Next base: position 65,919,315 of record NC_089803.1, read on the forward strand.
ACATTGAATAATTATTTAAATATTTATTTATTCATTCATTATCTGTAACCCTTATCCAGTTCAGGGTCGCGGTGGGTCCAGAGTCTACCTGGAATCATTGGATGCAAGGCGGGAATACACCCTGGAGGGGGCTCCAGTATTTCACAGGGCAACACAGACACACACACACACCTACGGACACTTTTGAGTCGCCAATCCACCTACCAACGTGTGTTTTTGGACTGTGGGAGGAAACCGGAGCACCCGGAGGATTCCCACGCGGACACAGGGAGAACACACCAACTCCTCACAGACAGTCACCCGGAGGAAACCCATGCAGACGCAGGGAGAACACACCAACTCCTCACAGACAGTCACCCGGAGCGGGACTCGAACCCACAACCTCCAGGTCCCTGGAGCTGTGTGACTGCGACGCTACCTGCTGCGCCACTGTGCCGCCCAAAAAATATTTAATAAATATTAAATACAAATTATTATTATATAAATAAATTGTAATTCTTAATTCTTTAAGAATTCTTTAGTGATAGGTCATCTAGTATTTATTTTTAAATAAAAATAAACAAAAAAAAACAAAAAAACACTGCTAGTGGTGTTATATATTATGAACAAACTTTGTGCTCCTATATAATAAATAACCTACATAATAAAAACCACATTTAAACAAAGACATTGATACAAAGCACCAAAGCTTCTCCAGACCTTTCAATGACAAGGGTCTGTATTTAGGGCATTTCCTGTTTTTGAAATATCACACCTCTGTGACAATGGCTATTACGCTAATGGCGGTCCGGCAAAACTAGGCCTGCCTAGGTTCTCTTTGCTCTTGTTCAGTCCAATGTTCTCACCAATTTCAAATGAAATCTAAGTTTATTTGTCACATGTCATTCATGGTACAACTAGCAGTGAAAATACCAACTCCACCCTTCCCCTCTGTTTGTTTTCGAACCTAGGAGCCTAGGGGAAAACTAACTGGCCAGTTCTTTCAGATTAACTAAAGCCCCTTTAACGCATGCGCAATAACCCCAGATATTTACTGGCTGCATGTGGGAGCCCAAATATCAATAACATTTGTCACAGATCTTACAAGGATTTTATCCCACTAGTGCCCTAGTACAATGCCCAGGTAATGTCAGAGTGAGCCCATGTGTGAATAGAGCCACTAATGTTCCGGAGTATTACTTTGTATCTCCTGCTGCACAAGCTATGCCCTAAAGCACATAGAACAATTCCAGCCACAAGGAAGCACCTGACACAGAAAACTGTGTTAAACATGTGTTAAAGAACCACTCCGGGGCACCTCTGGAACTGATTTGCAGAATTTTCTCCAGAGATCATATATGTAAATGGCTTCACAGATGTTTGCTAGCATCATGCTGAGTGAAGGGAACAGAGGGAGGGCCATCTCTGACCCCTAAGCCACTATTGGACGGCACCTGGGTTATGGTCTTTCTGTCTGCTCTAAAGGCATCAGAGCAGAAAATGATCATTTAAAATGTAATCAGTGGAAGTTAACAGGCATTTCAAAGTAAGCAAGAGAGTGAAAAGAAAGAGCGAGGGAGCAAAGAAACGAACCAAGGACCAAGAAGCCATTGCATAAGCAGTGGTGTAGAAGGGAGAGATTGATGCAGCCGAAGATTTGCAGCCTTTAGCCATGGCTTCGAATGAAAAGCAGCAGGAAAGTGATGGAGCTTCCTTCAGATTGTGTTTCCAGTCATTGTCTGCTTTAATGCGTATTACCCTCTCACTCTCCGAGAGGCTTTGCATACGGAGCAGAGAGGAGTCCTCTGACCGGATGAAACCCAGGCGTGATTAGCGGAGGAGAGTGGGTTATGACACTTTAAATAGGCCTGAAGAAGAAAGCAGCAGGGGGCTGGAGGAGGACGATAAAGACATTTACAGGAAGGCGTGAGATAAGGCGCTAATTGATGCAGCACTGCCTGTGCGGCTGGTGATGAAAGCCAGAGATTCTGTCTGATCTGAACGGTGAAGACATACAATTGCATAACCAGGGATTCGGGGGGAGCATTCACACTCGTAGCCCTGACCGAGCACACTTGGGACAGGGAATCTAATAGGCTTTGCTGAAAATGCAGCGGATAAGTCACCGGAACACATAAGACGTGTGAAGTCACTGATAAATATATCCAGGCAATACGTGACAATGGCAGTAACACACACAGTGACACTGCTTTTCAGCAGGTCTGTGCCAGCTACAGATACTGGAAAAAGTTAAAGTAACTTCAGATTTACAGTTTTAATAAAAGGACTAAATAGTGTAGGCATATATGTATATATAAGTCTTCTATATCTAGTCCTTTTATTAAAGGCTAAGCACCACTTAATGGACCTCCATGAATATTCCACATTATTGTAGTTACTGACATATATAAGTATGAATTAAAATGAAAATAGCAGCTTAATTTGCTTTAAAACTGACAATTTTATTAAATTGACGGAAAAACCCGAGCTCGCTACGGAAATTCTTGAACGCGACCGTGACGTCACTGGTGGACAACAGCTGAACAACGCCGCGGTAAAACACCGTTATGACTGACTGTTATGACAGTATCTAGCTAAATAACCAACATTATTCATGACAATAGCCTAGCAATAAGCTAAACTCAAATGTAGAGGTACCGTTATTCTTGTAAATGTGATCGAAGTCGAACTCGAATTCATCCGACACTATAAACCTCCGCAATGCAGCTACGTAGCCGAGTATAATCTGAGACACTGAGTTTAGCGAGTCAAGCTAACGTTAACTAACACCAACTAAAACAGGCGAAGTGAGTGTCCTTACCCTGTTTACCTCCATGTTACAGAGGCTCTTGAACACCTTTCGTTGGTGTCCTTACATGCCCATATTGTTGGAAAAGCGCCAGTGAAATGAGCTACAGATAACGGAGTGAGCGGATGGTCCTTTCCAAAGTGCCCGTTTAAAGTTGACAAATTTAGTCCATTTTGATTGCAGCCAAAAACAACACACCTTTTCGTCATTTTGCATTAAATTAAGTGCAGCTTCTAGAGTTGTTGTCCACCATCTACGTCACAGGCAAGACGCCTATTAGAGTTTCCCAACACCGTTGGGGGGGGGGGGGGGTCTTTTAAACCTTATTCCTTGAATTAGTAAGAAATAACATGTTTTCTGACGACCAATAAACACAAGTTAGGAACTCAAATTCCACTGTATTTATTTGTTTGACACTTTCATATCGCTGGTGCTTAGCCTTTAAACTTATAAATCTGAAGTTTAAATCTGTATATGTATATACAAATAAGGTGTATATATATACCTTCTGAGTACAGTGAAGATCAGAAGCTAGCAGAACTGCAAAGATCAATTCAGCTGCCAGTTCACAGTGGAATATCTCTCCAGCTCTTGCTGTGATAGCTGTGCTTCTACAGCATATCAAGATACTCATCACCAGTTTCTGTGTTAATAAATGTACTGACAGGTCTGGTTTATTTTAGCTTTGTACACATCGTGTGATTACGGTGAGATTAAAGGTGTTGGAGCTGTTTTCTTAACTGAAGCTTGTTATGTGTCAACACACTATTGTCTTACCGTGTACCCTGTGTTCAGACGGTATTTCAGAAAGTAAGGTGAGGTGCTACTGAAACTTTGGGACTCATCTATGTTATAAAATGTACATGAACATGCCTGCTTCCACAAATAATATCGATAACACTGGACCCACTGCAGCTCTAGCTAGGACTGAAACACATGAGCACACTGAGGGCTCATCACAATCAGGACTCATCTTAACACCCGTATCACGCATCTAAATGAGGAAACAAATAACATGGAGACACAATTATCTTCACTTCACAGTCAGTAACAACCTGACTTGAATTTGCAGTAAAACCACTGCTGGGAACATTTTGACTGGGGATACATTAAAGGAAGGACTTGAGTAAATGTGCGGAGGCACTAAACGAAAGCTGAAGCAAAAGCCCTAAGCACAAGCATGTTTCCAGACATGTGAACTGAATGATTCAGTTAGGCAATTAACATCCTGCCATGCTCTGTGGCGTATATAACACTGCTGAACAGACTGAGCTGCCCTCAATTCTCGACCAAGACCGTAAAAGGAATAAGGGTTCATTACTGGGGTGGTGGTTACCGATGATTTGCTTGTAAACACTGCTCAGGTGACAAGAGTTACAGTGACACACGGACAACTGCGTGAAATGTATCGGTAGAAACAGCTGGACGTTGAGCTTCGGTAGTGAGCAGTGACCATGACACGTGCCTTTGTGCAATACGTAATATAGAGTTAAATCAGCTGTTCCTTGTGTAAATGGTGATGTCAAAACCGGACTGACCTATATACACCTGGTCTTGAGAGTTAAGACTCTATACAGAGTCTGCCAGGACCATATTCAGGAACCAAAACACCACCCAATACAAGCAACATGATTGGTAAAAGACTAATTAAGGAGGACCCATGTTGATAGTAATTGGACAAACATCCATCCATCATCTGTAAGCGCTTATCCAGTTCAGGGTCACGGTGGGTCCAGAGCCTACCTGGAATCATTGGGCGCAAGGCAGGAATACACCCTGGAGGGGGCGCCTGTCCTTCACAGGGCAACACACACACACCTACGGACACTTCTGAGTCGCCAATTCACCTACCAACGTGTGTTTTTGGACTGTGGGAGGAAACCGGAGCACCCGGAGGAAACCCACGCAGACACAGGGAGAACACACCAACTCCTCACAGACAGTCACCCAGAGGAAACCCACGCAGACACAGGGAGAACACACCAACTCCTCACAGACAGTCACCCGGAGGAAACCCACGCAGACACAGGGAGAACACACCAACTCCTCACAGACAGTCACCCGGAGGAAACCCACGCAGACACAGGGAGAACACACCAACTCCTCACAGACAGTCACCCGGAGCGGGACTCGAACCCACAACCTCCAGGCCCCTGGAGCTGTGTGATTGCGACACTAACCGGCTGCCGCCCAAACTACGGCCAACGTTGAGATTTATATGTGTAACTCAATCATTGTCTAGATTCACTCCTCACCTGGACGTAATATATTTATTAGTCGTACATTAGAAACAACGAGGTGTAAAATGGGTCATTGTGTCTGTGAGAACCATCTATCCACAAACACAGAGAGGAATATTATATCAAGGTTACAGTGCGTGAATTCCTCTTTACAAAGACAAATGCACATTGGAGAGTTCAGTGGTGAAATAATCAGTACGTATTGATTTGCAGCATTCTGGTTTCAGTCTGTTTTTTCTCATTCATCTATCTCTCTCTCTCACACATATTTCTCTTCAGCTTAGGCTTCATTACTAGCCGCAGATGCGCAGATGCATGGCTGACAGCGACAATGAGCATTCCCAGAGGGTAGTATGAGAGGCCAAAGCATTCCCGACAATTAAGGAGGAAGAAGAGGCAGGATCGCTTTCGTGCTGTCACTGGTGAAAGGGGTTATTAAATCAGCCACCCTGCTCTACTGGCTCCTGAGTCAGGGCTGGAAAGATAACCCAGAGTCACGCAGACTGACTTGGCAGCGTCCCTCGCTCTCCTTTACAGAGTGCAGAGAGAAGGCTTTTACATGCTGAAAAAGCAGCAGTCATGGATATATGTCCTGGCAAACTTTCAGGCTCTGCAGATGTGTTAAAGAGGGCAGGGGTGACCGGAGAGGAAGAGAGGAGGAGAGCCCAGCAAAGCTGATGTGAACGTGATAACGGGAGTAAAGCAGAGGACAGGTACAGCAGGCTCTTTAAACGCGGGAATGAATGATGCCGAATGATTACATTTAATAGTGCTTTTCTAGACACTCAAACCACCAATTTAACACCACTTTAATTGTGCACTCTGGGCTGCTGGTGACTTCCACTCCTATCTTTTGCCTCAAAGTCAGTCATTTTCTGCTAGACTTGTTCCTAAAGTCATCACTGGCCAATTTTTTTCTGAAATGAATTGTAAAAATGGGTAATTTGACCTCTTTTGCTGCAGTAACTGTAGCTAAGTGGGCAATCTTACATGTAGTTTGTTGGGACGGGACAGAGACCACCTCCTCTCAAGGGTCTTGGTGTGGTTGTTTCAGTCTACACCCAAATACTGTATTCACACCTTTTTTTTCATTCATTATCTGTAACCCTTATCCAGTTCAGGGTCGCGGTGGGTCCAGAGCCTACCTGGAATCACTGGGTGCAAGGCGGGAACACACCCTGGAGGGGGCGCCAGTGCTTCACAGGGCAACACACTCTCACACACTCACACCTATGGACACTTTGGAGTCACCAATCCACCTACCAACGTGTGTTTTTGGACTGTGGGAGGAAACCGGAGCACCCGGAGGACACCCATGCAGACACAGGGAGAACACAACAACTCCTCACAGACAGTCACCCGGAGCGGGAATCGAACCCACAACCTGCCAGAGACAGACGTGCTGTGTGACGCCAGCCTTCCAGAAATGTTTTCGTCCGCATGAAAACAGTGACAACAAATCTGCACCTTGGAGAGTGTTTTTGAAAACCTCCAAAAACATTGTTTTCATGTGCACGGGAGGCCAAAACACCTCAAAAACCTCAGTTTTTAAAGATAAACCTCTGTGTGGACGGGGCCTCTCATGATAAGACAAAAAAAGGTAACTGAATATCACGTCTATCTCTAAATCATGTCAAAATACGTTTCTTCTGCACCACATCTCCGCAGAGATTAGAATTTTTCCATCTCCCTGGGGTCTCAAGTCAGTTGAGGAATGAAATGAGGAATGAGCACTGCTTTATAAATGAAGATGATAAACTAAACCCGGTGTGTTTAATGAGGCAGAAAGCTAAACTGAGCAGAGCTGACAAATGTGGCCTAGATTGCGTAAGTTAGTGTTTTTCCAGGTTTCGCTCGTGTTGACTGTTGACGGCAACTCTGGGCTCAGAGGTTTGTTGAGAGCGTGTCATGAGGCAGGGCACAGAAAGGCATTGCGCTGTGAATAGCCTAAATAACCTAAAGATGCAATACTTTAACAGCAATATTAAATTTTTAATGGGAACAGGATCATACATTTTAGTCATTCATTCATTCATCCTCTGGAATTATTGAGTGCAAGCACCATGGCAGGGCTTCACACACTCACCCAGTCACTCACACCTGTGAACAATATCATACACTCACCCCGTCACACACACACATTCACACCTGTGGTCAGTATTGTTTGAGAAAATCTGAGCACAGAGGAAACCCACACAGACACCGGGAGAACAGACCAAGCTTCTTACAGAAAGTGTGTCACATCCTGGCACTTTCTGGTTGTTTTCCTCCTTTCTATGTGGCTCTCTCTTCGCTGTTTTCCTGTCTCTACACATGGCTTTGTTTATGTTCATTCTCCGCCTTTGTCCCGCCTATGTTCCGCCTTCTTTTCCCTCGTTATCTGTGTCAGGTGTGTCTAGTTAAGTTCGTTTATTTAAGCCCTCTTCCCTCACTTCCTGGGATCGGTCATTTTGTTGGTTTGAGTTTTGAGTCTGAGTTTGTTTGTTCATTTGATTTTGGTTTGTTTTCGTCGTTGTTGTTTGTTCATTTGTTTTCGTCGTTGTGTTTGTTTCACGCTCATGGTTCTTCGTAGTGTTTCTCGTTTTTGGTTTCTCGTTCCTGCTCGTTAATGTTATTTCGTGTTTCTCGTATAGTTCGTTTGTTTTGTTATTTCTTTATTAAAGTCTGTGTTGTAGCGAGTGTGTCCGCCTCCCTGAATCTACTCTTCACACCACCCTGACAGAATGACCGATCAAAAAATGGACACAGCTAACACGGACTACCCCTTTAGGAGAGGTGTAATTCGCCGGACTCCTTTCCGCAAAGATCCCGTGGAGGAGGCGTTGAGAGCGGCTTCAGAGTGGAGTCAACGGCTGCAGCTCATCTCTGGTGCGGTTCATTTCCCACAAACAGAAGACTCGATTCATGAATCGAGTGATTCCTCCAGCGGGAATCGACGGAGCCGGAGGAGAGAACAGGCTCTAAACCCAGCTCCAGATAATTACCCCCTCAGGTCCGGGGAGATTTTTGGGGGGGCGTTATATACAAGGGCTGTTAGCCTCAGATCACAGGACATGGGAAATGAGGCTAACAGGGGCGCATCTCCGGAGGACCTAAGTTTAAAGTCCCTCGAGAGTGCGCCCAAACCCGTTAAATCCAAAACGCGTGCTCGGCGAGCAGCACAAGCACCTGCATTGCTGGGCGTGTCAACTCCGGTTCCTGTAAGAGCGGCACTTCCGGTAGCGCCTCTCTCCATGCCCGCGGCACCTTCGGCCGCACCTGTCTCCCTGAGCGCGGTGCCTACGGCCGCGCCTGTCTCCATGAGAGCAATGCCTACGGCCGCGCCTGTCTCCATGAGCGCGGTGCCTCCGGCCGCGCCTCTCTCCATGGACGACGTCGCAGATTCTTCTGCCTCCGTGGACGTCGTCGATAGGACACCAGTTCCCAAGCACCGCTCTGCGTCCACTCCTGACATTCAGGAGAAGCTTACAGGCCTCATGGCACGCCTGGAGCTCTCCTTGAAGGCGGCGCGCGCCTCTCCTGTCTTCATGAGAGCGACGCCCGCCTCTTCTGTTTCCGTGGACGACGTCGCAGATTCCTCTGCCTTCGTGGACGTCGTCGCACATCCGTCTGCCTCCGTGGATGACGTCGTCGCAGTTCCGTCTGCCTCCGTGGATGACGTCGTCGCAGTTCCGTCTGCCTCCGTGGATGACGTCGTCGCAGTTCCGTCTGCCTCCGTGGATGACGTCGTCGCAGTTCCGCCTGCCTCAGTGGACGTCGTCGCAGTTCCGCCTGCCTCAGTGGACGTCGTCGCAGTTCCGCCTGCCTCAGTGGACGTCGTCGCAGTTCCGTCTGCCTCAGTGGACGTCGTCGCAGTTCCGTCTGCCTCCGTGGACGTCGTCGCAGTTCCATCTGCCTCAGTGGACGTCGTCGCAGTTCCGCCTGCCTCCTTGGACGTCACTGCAGGTTCCCCTGTCTCCGTGGACGTCGTCGCAGGGTCTCCAGTCTCCGTGAGTACGGCTCCTTCAGCTGCTCCTATCTCCGAGACTGTGGCTACGGCCGTTTCTGCCCCTGAGACTGTGGCATCGGTCGTTTCTACTCCAATGACTTTGGCTACGGCCGTTTCTGCCCCTATGAAGGTGGCTCCGGCCGTTTCTGCCCATGAGACTGTGGCTCCGGCCGTTTCTAAGCCAGTGACTGTGGCTCCGGCCGTTTCTAAGCCAGTGACTGTGGCTCCGGCCGTTTCTAAGCCAGTGACTGTGGCTCCGGCCGTTTCTAAGCCAGTGACTGTGGCTCCGGCCGTTTCTAAGCCTGTGACTGTGGCTCCGGCCCCAAGGACTTCGAGGCCAATCCCCAGAACTGTACCCAGGCTGGCACCTTGGACAGTCCCACAGACACATGCCAGTCCTGGGTACCACCCAGTTGTATTTGTTCCTGTCTCTCTCCCTGTTCTGGTTCCTGTCTCTGTCCTTGTCCCTGTGCCTTTGTCTGCCTTTCTTTCAATTCCGGTCCCTGTCACCATGTTTGTCTCAGTTCCTGTTAATGTAATGGTCCCTGTTCCCTTGCCTCATGTCCAGTTCCCTGTATTATCACGAGTCCCGTCTCCTCTTTCTACTTCTGTCCGATGTCCGTTTAAAGTCTAGTTCCTTGTTCCCTTTTCCATTCTGAGTCTTTTCTAGTTTGTCTTGTTTCTTCTGGCCCCCTCCTGCGCCAGCTCCTGGAGAGTCTCGTTTTTCGCGCTCCGGGAGTTGCGCGTCTTGGGGGGGGCGTCTGTCACATCCTGGCACTTTCTGGTTGTTTTCCTCCTTTCTATGTGGCTCTCTCTTCGCTGTTTTCCTGTCTCTACACATGGCTTTGTTTATGTTCATTCTCCGCCTTTGTCCCGCCTTCTTTTCCCTCGTTATCTGTGTCAGGTGTGTCTAGTTAAGTTCGTTTATTTAAGCCCTCTTCCCTCACTTCCTGGGATCGGTCATTTTGTTGGTTTGAGTTTTGAGTCAGAGTTTGTTTGTTCATTTGATTTTGGTTTGTTTTCGTCGTTGTTGTTTGTTCATTTGTTTTCGTCGTTGTGTTTGTTTCACGCTCATGGTTCTTCGTAGTGTTTCTCGTTTTTGGTTTCTCGTTCCTGCTCGTTAATGTTATTTCGTGTTTCTCGTATAGTTCGTTTGTTTTGTTATTTCTTTATTAAAGTCTGTGTTGTAGCGAGTGTGTCCGCCTCCCTGAATCTACTCTTCACACCACCCTGACAAAGTGACCCGAGGTGAAGATCAAACCCAGGAGAGTCCCTGGAGCTGTGTGTTGAGGAGCCTATATGTAGCCACCGTGTCATCCAACAGTTCGTTTTAAATCTAATGTTAGTATGAAAAGGCGGCATGGTGGTTCAGCAGGTAGTGTCTCAAGTCACACAGCTCCAGGGACCTGGAGGTTGTGGGTTCGATTCCCACTCCGGGTGACTGTCTGTGAGGAGTTGGTGTGTTCTCCCTGTGTCTGTGTGGGATTCCTCCGGGTGACTGTCTGTGAGGAGTTGGTGTGTTCTCCCTGTGTCTGTGTGGGATTCCTCCGGGTGACTGTCTGTGAGGAGTTGGTGTGTTCTCCCTGTGTCTGCGTGGGTTTCCTCCGGGTGACTGTCTGTGAGGAGTTGGTGTGTTCTCCCTGTGTCTGCGTGGGTTTCCTCCGGGTGACTGTCTGTGAGGAGTTGGTGTGTTCTCCCTGTGTCTGCGTGGGTTTCCTCCGGGTGACTGTCTGTGAGGAGTTGGTGTGTTCTCCCTGTGTCTGCGTGGGTTTCCTCCGGGTGACTGTCTGTGAGGAGTTGGTGTGTTCTCCCTGTGTCTGCGTGGGTTTCCTCCGGGTGACTGTCTGTGAGGAGTTGGTGTGTTCTCCCTGTGTCTGCGTGGGTTTCCTCCGGGTGCTCCAGTTTCCTCCCACAGTCCAAAAACACACGTTGGTAGGTGGATTGGCGACTCAAAAGTGTCCGTAGGTGTGAGAGTCTGAATGAATGTGTGTGTGTGTTGCCCTGTGAAGGACTGGCGCCCCCTCCAGGGTGTATTCCCGCCTTGTACCCAATGATTCCAGGTAGGCTCTGGACCCACCGCGACCCTGAACTGGATAAGGGTTACAGATAATGAATGAATGTTAAATGTTAGCATTTCCTTAACCTTCTCATAATGCAACATACAGAGCCCTCTCACAGACTGCTGTAATCAGTATTATATAGTAGTAATTTTATAGTATACACATCAACAGCAAATGGCTGCTTATTTCATATTTGTCCACGTGTCTTCTGAATGGTCTGTGATGTTACACATCCATCCTCTTGCAAACGTATTCACAGAAGAGTAGCCATTTGTGCTAAACATCCTTGACACATTCAGATGAAGGAACACGATAGTGAACATACACTGACATAACAAATAAACAGACCTTTTTTACTCTGCAAACCAACATATCAGGTATAGAATTAGAGTTGTGACAAAAGATCTGTGAAAATCAACCTGATTTCATAATCAAAAGTAGTTAAAAATCAGAGACACGCTATTACTTCCCAAATAACACACTTGGCATCTTAGATATTTTAAAAATTGAAAGTTAGTCAGCACATAATATTCATTCACAAAACTCTTCAACATTCTCCAGTGATACACTGGACCACACCTTCCCTCTGAAGCCACTATATGAAGAAAACTGCCTGATTTTGCGTCACCCTGGTAAATAGTGAGGTGACAACCCAGTGTGGTCCATGTTTACAGCAATCAATACAAAAAAAGGACCTCAGCCAGTGCTTTGAGTTCACTGTAACCTGACAATGCCCTGGTTTGTCCTCAACACTCGCAATGGAATTAAAGACTGATCTGAAGACATCTGAGACCATGTTGAGTCCGACACTGTGTACTTGGGATTCCCCAGAACATACACTGTAAACCTCAAACTCAAGGAACACCTGCAGTATGTGCATTTTCAAACTCATCGCCTCATCAAGTAATCGCCTAGAAAATGTAACAAATTCCAAAATGTCTAAAGATGCTTTAGCATTAAGCAAATCAGATTAACAGAAGGAGAAAAGCCAGAATGGGGAGTGCTGTATATCATTGTGTGTGGTGTTAAACCTTTGCCATTGTCGAATGTGCAGCCCTCAGATGAGCCAAAACATCATGAGCTAAAAATACAGACAAGATGAACAATTCCTAAAACGCTCCAAGGTTTAGATGACTCAGGATTTTCCATACTTCTCTGTTGCTGCTACGTCTGATCATCCATGTCCAAAAAAAAAAAAGTATCAACTTCACTAAGCTGAAAAATAAGTGGTTACAAACTGTGCCCCCCAAAGTCATCTGCAAACCACACTGAGGAGATAAAGTCCAGACAGGAGCAGGCAATTCATCACTCTGACCAGGCCCTGGCTAAGCAGGAAATCATTCATCAGTGAGGCCAAAGTAGGTCTCGGTAATAGCATTTTAAATATATATCACTCAAGATGAAGACGTCTTATTTAAATATTCTTAAAGGGACATAAAGCTAATTTATAATAAAGCTAGTTTCCTGTATTTTAGCATTTTTTAAAAAAGTGTGTACTGCAGGGTTCCATCATTGGGCTTTATCAGTTTGAGTTAATGTTTTGTCATCCATCGATGCTCTTAAATGTTTAGCATGCTTCATAGGACTATGTCATACAACAAATGGGGTTACTCCCAAGGTAACAAAGACATCTTGTGATTTTTTTTTAGCAACACAAGCTATCCAGCTCCCTTCTGCAAGAAATAAAACATCTCAACCAACTCTCAAAATATCTGCTCCAAGCTGCTTGTAGTCTTCCAAACATTCCTCCCACCTTCAAGACACACACCATCAGAAGGGGTTTTTCCTCATCTTTAAACCAGAAAATCATTCTCCAGACACGCAGACTGCAGAACCGAGAAGACATATGTATGACAGCCGTAGCAGTGGCATTGCCTTTTAATTTGGAATGGTGTTCCTTTAATTACAGAAGGAGAACGGGATAAAAACTGAACAATGACAGTGTCACAACAGTCAGCTGCAGCATATGATCCTTTCATATGATTAAAACAGTACATTTCTCTTATATGTTTATTATTTACCATCTGCCTGAATGAGGGTACACACCACTGGTCTCCTTATCTGATCACCTGTGGCTGAATTGTGCTAGCAGTAAAGCTAATTCTGTGTGTGGAAAGGGCACAAATGCTGCCACAAGAGAACATGACCTCAACCAGGTCCTACACGGCGTAAAACTACGGTGGCAGAGAGCATCAGCCCATATAAAACAAGATCTAATACTACAGGAAGCTCTACAGCAGGGTTCTCCACCTCTTCCACCTCAAGGTCCACCTGTCAGTAGATGCATGAAAGGCTACAGGAACCAACCTCTTTTCTTTTTTTTTAAGAAGTCACAAATAAATGTGGACTGTATTATATTTTTAGAGGCAAGAGGCAAAAAATAGATGAAGCTTATTCCTGTGTCAGTCACTCACCTCATACCGAGACTGTCTACGGTTTTAAAAACGCTTATTTAAATATTTTTTCTTCTTATTGAGCACTTTATTATTTTAATAAATAGTCCCAAATATAGTTAGGGTGTCACAAATATTCAAGGATTATAGCAACCCTGAAAAATATAACACCACTGCATAACACTTTAAATTTAGGATGACCAGACGTCCTCTTTTACCCGGACATGTCCTCTTTTTTAGACTTAAAAAAATGTCCGGGTGGAATTCCACAAACGTCCGGGATGTTGTTTTTCTAGAGCTTACATAGAACTTCGAGAACTTTCGTTCACAAACTAGTCCCGCCCTCCCCTACTCCGTTTGTTTCGTTTGAGTGAGAAGGGGGCGTGGTGAAGTAGCCTAATATTTTCTGATTGGACGGTCTGACTGTAGAGCTACCGTTATTGGTCGATAACCTTCTCTGTAAACATTTAATGGCAAATTAATTGCCATTAAACATTTCAGGCAAAGCTCATGTACCCACCCTCATCTCGAGCAGCTATGACGAAACGTAAATGTAAGTTCTCGGATGAATAAAAAAAGAAATTCCCATGTTTTGTGTAGGAAATAAAGGCGTAAAGGACCTAAAAGCACACATAGGTTCAGCTAAGCATACAACAGCGAGGGGCTAACATCACCACACGGACACTACTTTTAAAATACTATCAAATATTATGAATACAAGTTTATGTTCAACATTTCACACTGATCTCTTTTGAATAAAACACAGCATCTTTCCTGTGGTCTTGAGAGTACTGACAAAATGTTTTAAAAAACTATGTTTGTGGACCCCTTGTGATGAGTGAATTCAGCTACTTTAAGGTGCACCTATTTCTGACACAGGCTTTCAAACGTTTCTAGGGGATATATAACTACAATCTCCTCATATGTAGCAGTGGAGCATTCAAACTCTCACAACCACGTCTAGTAATTCAGAAGTCTTCCCAGAAGAGCAGAGGGTGGTGCTGCAGCATAATCCTTGATTTCTGGAGAAATGCTGGCTGAGGGATTCAAAAAAAAAAAAACCGTTAGAGCATACTGTGACGTAACTAACGGCTGCTGAAGACGCGAGGACAGGAACAGTGTAATAAAATGGACTGCTATGGGTCTATTATGCAGCATGTTTACCTCAGGTTCCTTCTGCACATTATCTAGCAGGGGGCAAAAGGTTTTCAACAAGTGCACAAGCACACCCAGGCTACACAATCTCTATACAGTTAGCCACAGCTCTGCACTGGAAAAAGAAGAAGACTGCTACAATTGATTTGTTTCAGGTGGGCAACCGGTAAAGAGAGGACAGGGAATCCCCCCCATCACCTTATCCACTTTCCCCCCACTCTCTCCGCCGCACAGCAGCGTCTTTCTTCTCTCTAGAAGCCGAAGAACATCAACACACGCTCGAAGCTAACGGACATATACATGAATATTCCCTTCACAATTTCGCCCTCTGTCTCTATTTCTCAGCAAGCGACCACCCGCTGTAACGAACAGGGAGCGGTTAGGCTCCAAAATTCACCATTTCTGCCGATAAATCACGACAATATTGGGGGAAAACCAAAGCATTTTCTTCCACGTCGTTCCGTTAGCGACGCTCTGTATCGTTTCATGCAAAAGCATTAGTCAGCATTTGTGAAGCATTTTCCGTTACCTCAGCGCGTGAGTGTCCGCTCCGGGCTCGGTGTGTGTGTGTGTGTGTGCGCGCGCGCTCGCGGGAGGAGGGGAAGCCCTGCGCTCGTGCCACAGCTCTCTCTCTCTCTCTCTCTCTCTCAATATCCATCTCTCAAAGCAGACACAATGCATGCCGGGAACGTTAACGACGTCTCATTGCACTTGCCCCCCCCACCCTCTCACGTGACGCTGGCTCGTTAATATTTCAGCATTGTGAGCAGGGGCAGGAGGGTAATATTTTGCCCCCCTGCGGTGTGCCACAAATGTGTGCCCTGAGCATCGTCAGTGCCTTAAATTTTCTTAGCCGACTAAAAAAATACTCAGGACTGAAGGTTAGCTTGAGCTTGTTTATTGTGTAGTTAGTGAAGGGTGTCCGGTTAGAGCTGGGGGAGGTACTTATGTAGAAAGCCGTTGTAAGCTAGTTATTGTACATATCCACCTGAAAAAAAAAACCCTACACCTGTTTTTAACCTTCATTTCACATCCCCTCCAACAAAGCACATGAACGCTCACTGCCATGCTACAGCTGGAGGAGTCCATGAAATGGAGAGGGGAGCACCATGTATTCTTTTCTAGTCTGTATGTTATTTAGCATTGTGAGCTCGTACAGGTATATGCGCTAATTTAACCGCCATTCTTCTTAATCCTGCTCAATAACGTTCATCAGTATGCATGTAAAGCTGTGTGTAGGACTTCACACACGTGCTAATAAGGTACACTAGAAGACAGATACATCATCCAATGAAATGGGTGTATTGGTCATTTAAAGTCCTGTGGCTGCCACAATTGTTTTTATATTCTCCCTTATCTGAGCATATTATTTAGGGATTGCTATCTTGATGTAAAGGGTTTTTCCAAAAACACTTTGGAAATAAATGACCTACACCAGGTTTAGCTTCTAAAAAAAACAGTTCCAACAAAGCAGGCCTATTCCGGACATGTCCAAATCACTGGTCTCTGGTGGTTGGTCTATTGCCCTGCAGTTTTAGTGGCACCACATACTAATTCTCAAAATCACATGCAAACCACAAACACCCCCCCCCCACACACACACACACACACAGCCACTGACATTACGCAGGAGAACAAGGATAAATGAAAGAAAAATCTCGACATCTGTCTGCCGACTATGCTCTGTTTAACTGAATATCCCCTGCAGCACACCCCAGCATTAATTCCTGACACGACATATGCTGTAGTAACAACTCCTACTCTCTCAGAAGGCCATCTTCTTGATTTTGGAAGGCTTCTATCAGACCAGAGAACACAGGTTTGCTATACCCCTGGTTCTGGTGGGCTTCAGGTTGCTCAGTGGTTCCCAAAGTGGAGGGCACGCCAGGGGCATAGCAAGGCAAATCGATACAGGGAAATGAGATACTTAATGAATGGTACCCATATCAAAAATGTATTATTCTTTTCTTCCCCCCACTTAAAATTTGCTACAAAAGGGGGCCACTGCAGAAAACCTGTATGTACCACTACTACAGCTGTCAGTCAGTCAGTGTAGAAGCCATGTCCATTTGGTACGTTTTTTAAATGTAGTGTTAATGTCAGAATGTACTGTCAGGACGAGGACCCCTCCCCGTGGATAAACAGAGCACATGTACACACTAAATTTCCCTGTGACAGGAAAAATGAAGGCACTGACGAGAGCCTAGAAATGATCGACCGTATCTATAATCGTATAGGCGCTTTTCACAGAGGACCACTTAGGTATATTTATCAGCAATGTGATATTGCATTCTACAGTCAGTTCCCAATGGAACTATGCAATTAGCAGAGTGCAGTGCTGTTTGGGTGACGCACAGAAAATGCAGTGGGGACAACGCGCCATTGATTTCTGTGCTGAACTGATTGAAATTTTGGAGTTGCCACATTGATTTATTGGATTTCTGTAAAGATTCCCTTCCTCCAACAGTTTGCACACATCCATATCAAATGTGTTTGCTGAATTCAGTGTTTTAGAAGACCGTTTGAAGTGATTTTCATGACTTTGTCTTCCACATGTATCATGTAGAAAATCACAGTTAGGGTATTTGTAAGTTCATTAATCAGGAATGGAAGGTGCTTTTCTAGGCTCAATAAATTCAACCTCCTTCAGTTTATTTATGGGGTATATTCATTCATTCATTCATTATCTGTAAGCGCTTATCCAGATCAGAGTCATGGTGGGTCCAGAGCCTACCTGGAATCATTGGGTGCAAGGCGGGAATACACCCTGGAGGGGGCGCCAGTCCTTCACAGGGCAACACACACACATTCACTCACTGTGTTTTTGGAGCATGGGATGAAACCAGAGCACCCGGAGGAAACCCACGCAGACACAGAGAGAACACACCACACTCCTCACAGACAGTCACCCGGAGGAAACCCACGCAGACACAGGGAAAACACACAAACTCCTCACAGACAGTCACCCGGAGGAAACCCACGCAGACACAGGGAGAACACACCACACTCCTCACAGACAGTCACCCGGAGGAAACCCACGCAGACACAGGGAGAACACACCACACTCCTCACAAACAGTCACCCGGAGGAAACCCACGCAGACACAGGGAGAACACACCACACTCCTCACAGACAGTCACCCGGAGGAAACCCACGCAGACACAGGGAGAACACACCACACTCCTCACAGACAGTCACCCGGAGGAAACCCACGCAGACACAGGGAGAACACACCACACTCTTCACAAACAGTCACCCGGAGGAAACCCATGCAGACACAGAGAGAACACACCACAACACAACACAGACAGTCACCCGGAGCGGGAATCGAACACACAACCTCCAGGTCCCTGGAACTGTGTGACAGCAACACTAACCTGCTGCGCCACTGCCCTTATGAGGAATATTGCAGGTTATTTCATATGATGAAATACAACTTTAAAACTAATTTTGAAAAAACAGATAGCTGTATGGGGTGGCATGGTGTCGCAGTGGGTAGTGTTGCTGTCGTACTACTTCAGGGTCCTGGAGTTGTGGGTTTAAGCCCTGCTCCAGGTGTTGTAAGGAGTTTAGTGTGTTTTCCCTATGTCCGCATAGGTTTTTTCCTGGTGCTCTGGTTTCCCAAAATCACATTGATACTCTATCAGTATTTGGTTTCTCAAAAGTGTCCATAGGTTTGAGTGAACGTGTGAGTGTGTAGGCTCCGGACCCACAGCGTCTCTGAACTGGTTACAGACAATGAACTAATGAATGAATGAATGAATGAATGAATATACCTGTATGCTCTACTTCATCATTTCATAATGCACTGTGAAAATGTGATGCTTGTTACTCAGCTGGAGGTCACGTTTCCCACACCTGGTTAAGGACATGGGAGCCAATTTACAGTTTATCACACAAGGATCAATACGGTTAACCTCCAGAACCCTTGAGAGGGACCATGGGGCCTATAAGGATTCAGTAATTGCCAATAGCCTTTTCTTGTTACCGAGCTGGGAGTATGAAGGCTAGCACATCGCATTTGCTCCCACTATGGGGTGATGGGAAACCAGACCTAGTACAAGCAGGTCTACATACCAGTTATCAAACCCCACTAAACAAATTCATTTACGTATAGTGGCAAACAGCAAAAAAATGGGGACAAATGGCTCTCGTCATTTGCTGCAAATGTTGCTTTTCTTTGAGATTTCATTGATGCTCTGATGAATGAGGACAGCAGTGGCCTAAAGGTAGAGAATCTGGGTTGGGTCAGAAAGGTCACTGGTTCAAACCCTTGCAAATGCAGGGAGAATGAGGATGGGGGAGTAAAGGTAGGGCACTTTCTCCTACCTCTGCATCCACAGATGAAGTCTCCTTGAGCAAGGCACCTATGACCAAACCAACACTGTCAACACTGTGTGTGTTTGTTCAGAGTCACAATCTCACTGTAGTAGTGTGCACAGTTTGTTTTCTTCAGTGAGGATAGCACCGTTTAACTCACTGTGGTGTGTGTGGACGGACAGCGCAGCAGGTTCTGAGGTCGACTTGACACCTTCAGAAGGTGAATCTAAAAGCTCCTGGGTGGCTCGCTCCCAGTTGTGGACTTGTGGAGTGGGTCGAGAAGTTGTTGAGGATAAGCTAGACAGAGTTGTGCACTTGTGAGGAGAGAGTTGTATTTATCGGGAGACATTTTACAGAGACGTTAACAGGTCAACGTTTTGTTCACCACTCTCTCCCACAGTGAGTGGGAGAACACACTGATTATAGAGTGTTATCACCCTCCCTGTCCCAAACCAATCTTCCCCCAGAGCGTCAAGGTTATAACCGGGCCAGTGACAGAGGGAAACACTCCGAGATGATTCAGAGTGACTTTACAGAGAATAACACAGAATAAGAAAGATATTATAAAAAGAACCATTTTCCTACAAAACAAAGGCATGATTCAGTCCATGTTTGGCACCTTTGGAAAAATGCAATAAGGACCAACAATGCCGTACAGATCTACAATAGATTTCTCGTACTTGGCCCAACTGGCTGCATTTCTGTCCGTGCAGAATCAGACGAGTCAGTCATGATGAAGCTAAGATCAAGATTATGTTTATTGCTTAAATATTACAGACTTAGGTTTCAAATATCTGCAAAAAATGGATAGAGAAATCACAAAAATACACTTTGTAGGGAAGATAAAATACATATATATATATACAAACTTCTTAGATACTTGCGGTTGTTGGTATAGGAAAGTATGAGCTAGCTTAATGTCACAGACAAAGTCGGTGACTTCATTTTTACTAATATTGTAAATGCTGAAAGCCATTCGCTAATGTGGTCTTCAATTAAAGGAGCACTAGGTAGTATTTTTAACTATAAAATTACAGCTTTAAGGGCGGCACGGTGGCGCAGCAGGTAGGTGTCGCAGTCACACAGCACCAGGGACCTGGAGGTTGTGGGTTCGAATCCCGCTCTGGGTGACTATCTGTGAGGAGTGTGGTGTGTTCTCCCTGTGTCTGCGTGGGTTTCCTCCGGGTGACTGTCTGTGAGGAGTGTGGTGTGTTCTCTCTGTGTCTGCGTGGGTTTCCTCCGGGTGCTCCGGTTTCCTCCCACAGTCCAAAAACACACGTTGGTAGGTGGATTGACGACTCAAAAGTGTCCGTAGGTGTGAATGTGTGTGTCTGTGTTGCCCTGTGAAGGACTGGCGCCCCCTCCAGGGTGTATTCCTGCCTTGCGCCCAATGATTTCAGGTAGGCTCTGGACCCACCGCAACCCTGAATTGGATAAGGGTTACAGATAATGAATGAATGAATGAATGAATTACAGCTTTAAAATCATTGCCCCTGTTGCTACTACTCTGCGCTCAGCACTGCAGAAACTGCACTATATAACGTTTAGAGGAGGGTCGGAGACAATGCCATGCCCCCTCCTCCCTCCCCCTTGGTTTCAGGACAGTGCTGTGACACTCTGCACCTGTAGGGGGAACCCAATGAAACTTCAATAAACAATCTCCTCCAGAATTCATCACTGTTTATCAAAATGACATCCTATATATAAAAAAGCCCCAGTGCTGTAAATCTAAACCTTCACCTTCATTCAGTATGCACGGATCTATGACTATGCAATTATTTCCTGGGTCTATCTCCTCTTACCCCTCTGCCACTTGCCTGTCAGTCAAAAATGCCCCTTGCAGGATTTGTTCCTTAGGGTTATGACATAAGAAACCCTGTCTGAATGATCCTGGCTAAAGCAATAAAGCTGCTCATGCACGTTATATATATATATGCATATAAACATCTCACAGACGTGTTAACAAGTTACAAAACGTGATTTTCACTGGAGGAGGACTTTAAAAATGGTTTGTAAAAGCAGCTATAGAGGAGCACAAACTGAAACGTGTACTAATTATACTGCGAAGCTGCTAGACACCTGCTCATTGTCTTTCAAATCAAGTGAACATTTTAAACAGTGTTTATTTTCTGTAAAATGTACTATCACCACCAATCAAACTCATCCACCACAGCACTTCTGGCATTTTTATTCGCAGCTTCATGCTGGGGCCTTGGACGGGGAGCTCTAGCCTGAGATCTGGGATGAACGCTAATGGAGGGTGCTGACAAATTTTTTAAAGAGGTTAAAGAACCAAATTGTCTTGAAACTTGGGGCAGGTTTGAGTTTCTCTGTCTGGAATGATCACGTTTAACTGAGGCTGGAGCGTGGTTATAAACGGAAAGGTTTGCTAGAGAAGTCAGGGAACCAAATGAACTAGGTGCTCGGGTTAAATTCGGCCTGTCTGGGTTGCGGGCTGTGGCAGGATTTCGGTATTTAATGGGCGTGGATGGCTGATAGAATGGTGAGATGTGGGGTGTGTGGAGGGTGAGTCGAGGAGTGGCCACCAGTGTGGGGCTTTGGTTAACTGTTGGGGTAAAGACTTGTTTATCACTGTACTGAATTAAGTACTCAGGGTACACCTGATGCTTCTCAAAAATGACAAAGATGGAGGGGTCATTTATATTATTTACACAGCTGTCATAGAAAACGCTGTCCTGTCCGTCTTTGGGGGGAGGGCGGAGATAGCTGGAGTGACCATTGGTGTATTCTCCGACCAGTACTCGGCAAACAAACATGTAGCGTGTCCCAGAATCATCGGTGTAGCTGTGGGAGTAGCTAGCATCCCTGGCAAAATAGCTCCCTGTAGGAAAACAGTATAAAGCATTAATTTTTTCCACTGAGAAATGACTAATGATCCCAAACAGCACCAAGCTCATATTACTGAACTGCTAATCATCATCCCATTCTTAATTCTAATCATTTTAAAGACATTTTAAAAGCTTATATTTAAAATGTGTCAAAATCAAAATAAAATACATTTTAAATAAGGTTAATCACCTAATCACCCAGAGAAAGAACAGGGCCCAGTTTCCCAAAAGCATCTTAGCATTAAAGGCTAAGCACCACTTAATGGACCTCCATGAATATTTCACATTATTGTAGTTACTGACAGATATAAGTATGAATTAAAATGAAAATAGCAGCTTAATTTGCTTTAAAACTGACAATTTTATTAACTTGACGGAAAAACCCGAGCTCGCTACGGAAATTCTTGAACGCGACCGTGACGTCACTGGTGGACAACAGCTGAACAACGCCGCGGTAAAACACCGTTATGACTGACTGTTATGACAGTATCTAGCTAAATAACCAACATCATTCATGACAATAGCCTAGCAATAAGCTAAACTCAAATGTAGAGGTACCGTTATTCTTGTAAATGTGATCGAAGTCGAACTCGAATTCATCCGACACTATAAACCTCCGTAATGCAGCTACGTAGCCGAGTATAATCTGAGCACCGAGTTTAGCGAGTCAAGCTAACGTTAACTAACACCAACTAAAACAGGCGAAGTGAGTGTCCTTACCCTGTTTACCTCCATGTTACAGAGGCTCTTGAACACCTTTCGTTGGTGTCCTTACATGCCCATATTGTTGGAAAAGCGCCAGTGAAATGAGCTACAGATAACGGAGTGAGCGGACGGTCCTTTCCAAAGTGCCCGTTTAAAGTTGACAAATTTAGTCCATTTTCTGGATATTTTGGGATCTTTGGGCCATTTGTTCACAGATGTCCCACTGTACATTGAATGATTGCAGCCAAAAACAACACACCTTTTCGTCATTTTGCATTAAATTAAGTGCAGCTTCTAGAGTTGTTGTCCACCATCTACGTCACAGGCAAGACGCCTATTAGAGTTTCCGGACACCGTTGGGGGGGAGGGGCAACGGTCTTTTAAACCTTATTCCTTGAATTAGTAAGAAATAACATGTTTTCTGACTATCAATAAACACAAGTTAGGAACTCAAACTCCACTGTATTTATTTGTTTAACACTTTCATATCGCTGGTGCTTAGCCTTTAACATTGAGAGAGAGTGCTCAGTGTGAAGCTCACTCAACTATCTAAGAATCGTCTTAGTGCTAAGTACCTTTTGGGAAACCCACCCCAGTTGTGCTTTCCAAGACTCTTGGCTGAGAAAGAGGGAGGCATCACCTGGAATACCAGATTTTGAACCCACCTTTGCCAAATGCTGTCCCATGTACGCCACAGATTCTCCAGTCAAAGTTCTGCTGGCAGATCGCATCAATGTGCTTAGACTTGGTTCCATGAAACAGTAGTCTTTCATTTTCCTTGCCTCCGGTTTTCTTTCTGAGGACATCGCCCTGCCTGCACAAGATTTTACAGTCATAGTTCAAAGCTTGCTGCAACACAAGCAAGTACCCCTGGATTCTGTCTGCTATAATACATCTGATTCAACTCTGCAATAACTTAATAACTAGCTGATCATCTTACATTACAGTGATTACGCAGGGCAGAATCTGACCAGGCTAAAATACAAAAAAAAAAAGGAAGGCGCTAAAGAAAACCATGCTTTGCAGGCTGTATACATACCACTGAAAAACTTCCCATAAGTCCCTGTTCTGCACTCTCTCAATGCTCTTCACATGAAATTCTGGCAAGGTCTGATTGAAGAGCTCAGCAATCTTCTTATACTCATCAGAAGCGTTCTTCAGAAGAATTCTCTGGAAATAAAAAGACGTTCTCAGACTGAATTGTATGTAAGTGGCATCACCCTCAGTGCATCTTACACTGCCTTTACCAAAGCCTTAATATCAGACGCTTGTGTTTAATAACTCACAAGGTATAATTTGGGAACAAACTTTGAAATTGGCCTAAGAGTTCCAGCTAATAACGTGGTTGGTTGTTCTTTGGACACTACAGGACGTTGTTTTGTTATTGCTATGGTGTGGTTAGGATAGTCTGTGGATGTGGCTTCCCTGTGATCATTTAAGTGTCAGTTAAAGTGGTGTAAAGCATTTGTTAAGGTATTGAAGGTGGTGGCTAATTTGTTATTACATAATTGTCTTGGTGTTGCTAGGCTGTTTCTTTTTTAATCCCACAGTGATTTCTAAAGTGTTGCTATTTGTGTATCACAGGAGGTTGCTAAGGTGCTGCTAGGCAGATGGTTGCTAGTATGTGTATGACTGCAAATAAGTTTGTCTTTTTATATGGAGCATATGAGGCTTACGCCATGCCCCAACTGCAGGCAATGCGAGCGAGCCACAACAACAAAAGCAGAACCTTCTCATTATAAACATTACAGCTGTCTGCACAGCAAGAGTAGCAAGCAATGGCTGTTGGGATGTTGTTGATGGATGGCCCATTTAATTCCAGTGCGTCAAACTGCTCTGCTGCTCCGATAAACAGTGTATATGCAATGAATTATATTTTCTGTACATGAAAAGCATATATTTCCAGTAGGATAAAACTGTGTTTGAGCTGACTCTGTATTACAGCACATTCACACTATCACTGTGAAGCCAGTTTATATTTATTTACTGACGTTACTGTGTAAAGTAATTAATTAATTAATAAATATACTGTAATGTTTCATTAAATAAACCAACATATGGATAAACACAATATATATAATTCCTGTTGCTGTAAGCGTCTGCTCTGGGGCGAGTTACCTTGAATCCAGTGTCAGTCACACTGCCTTTATCCCAGTGACGAGGCAGAAGTTTGGGATTGTGGGAGCGACCACTGTTTTCCTTTGGGCTAAGAAAATAAGATAATATAAATTTTACAAACATGTGAGCTGCTGTGAATTCACATTTTGTTTTTGTTCGCCAGTTAACGTTTTGTTTTTTATTCATTATCTGTAAGCGCTTATCCAGTTCAGGGTCGCGGTGGGTCCAGAGCCTACCTGGAATCATTGAGAATACACCCTGGAGGGGGCGCCAGTCCTTCACAGGGCAACACACACATTCACTCACACACTCACACCTACGGACACTTTTTAAGTTTCCAATCCACCTACCAACGTGTGTTTTTGGACTGTGGGAGGAAACCGGAGCACCCGGAGGAAACCCACGCGCACACAGAGAGAACACACCAACTCCTCACAGACAGGGGCGGGAATCGAACCCACAACTTCCAGGCCCCTGGAGCTGTGTGACTGCGACACTACCTGCTGCACCACCGTGCCGCCCTCTGAATGTTTCAACGAAACAATAAAGAGAATCAAGGCACAGAGGAAATTTGAAGTCTTTGCAAGTTATCACCTAGCTCTACTATGCCTTCTGTGCAGATTGATTTCAAAGTGTTTTCACTAAAACAACGTATATTCCCAATTTAACGTACATTTCCCAAACGTACATTTCCGGTGGTTTCAGAGCCTACCCGGAATCTCCCAGGGATCTAGTCCTTCACAGGGCGACACACACTCACTCACACACTCACAAGTCACCTACCAATATATGTTTTTGGACCATGAGAGGAAAACGGAGCACCCGGAGAAAACCCACGCAGACACCGGGAGAACACAATTTTAATTAAGAAATTTCAATTTATAATGATTCCAGGTAGACTCTGGACCTACCCTGACCCTGAATTGAATAAGCGGTTACAGATAATGGATGGATGGATGGATTATAAAAGAAGTAGGGGTTGTGACGTAAGACAGAGAGTGTGGATACGTTTTAACATGTAGTGTATGTGCTGGATTTTGAATGCACCTTGTCTTGATTCTTTGTACATCTTCTGCTGAAAGAAACAAGGGTCTCCTCTTGACCAGTCGTTTGGTGCCAATGTTTTTGTTAGACTGAATCATATCTGGAAGGCAAATATGACAAAACATCGTATTTAAAACGTACGCTGACTTTAAAAGAACAATGATTTTGTCAACATGATCAGATTATTCCTGAAACAGCTCCTGAAGGTCCATGTGACCTAAGAAGGATACATACCAATTTAATATATACTTGGTTGCTTTTTAGAAAGCTATTACTAAATGCTGGCTTTGAAATTATCCCCCAATGGTGGATCTTCTTTTCAAAACTGTTATTTATATCCATTCTATGGAAATGCTGAGCTATTTCTTTCATCTACAAAAAGAGAGAGGGGGGTAAATTGGAAAAAATAGGACTGTTTCACTCAAGAAAATGGAGTGGAATGTGTTGTATGTCTTTGTTCCTCCATTTTTATTGTAAAAACAAAAAAGACGTTGAAGGTTTTTATGCTTGATTCTGTCACCCTCAGACTTTAAAGTTGACCTCATGAGTCTGTTCCCTTTTTTTCTTTTTTTTTCTTTTACAACATAGCAGTGTTGTCATTGTACTTTTAAGTTGTTTACTTCTGATTTTATATTGATGTATATTTGGATAAAATAAGTAAAAAACATGATCAGATCTTTATTAAGTATGATCTTCACATAGAAACCTAGGAAATGTCCACCAGAAAACAGAAGAACCATGGCAGACATTACTGGGGATGGTGGTTTTCCCTCACAAAGATATAACATGAAGTATCTTTTCTGACATAAACTGCAGGTGAAACGACAAGCAAAATGACTATTCACCCAACCTTGCAAGTTTAGCTCGTAAGAAAATCTGCCTGCAGTGAACTCGACTGTAGCACCGCTGTCTTCCTGGTATTTCTTCTCCAGATCTTCACTGCTGATAGAAGATGACTGCTTTGCTTCTTGCTGCTAAAAATAGAAAAAAAAAGAGTTTATTTAAACCACATTTTATTTGCAGATTTGTTGTCATACTCTGAGTGCCCGAAATATATATGCCTCCTCAGACTTTTCTGACTTTAAGACCACTGTGCCTCAGAAAGCCCACTGGTGATCCTCGGGTCAGTACTGAGAGAGTGCCTGTGGTCCATAGTGGGTCGCTTTGATATGAAAATCTGTGAAAATTCATTTAAGAAATATTTAAATAAGACATTTTTTAAATATAAAAACATGGTGCTTGAGCTACCACAACTCAATGGACTTCAACTTGGAACCTGGGACTCCCCTGGTGAGGGGAAACTCCACCCAGCCTTGCCCTTAAGCAAAGAGATGCCTGAGGAACCTAAACATGCAAGCTCCAGAGAATTGGGAACTGAGCAAACCTGCCTCACTTACCAGTGGAACCCACCTGTGACATGAAAATTTTTATTAGTTGGCCTTCGGGAACAAATATTTGAGAATGCATGCTCTAGAGAGTTAC
Source organism: Hoplias malabaricus (assembly GCF_029633855.1). Taxonomy (NCBI): domain Eukaryota; kingdom Metazoa; phylum Chordata; class Actinopteri; order Characiformes; family Erythrinidae; genus Hoplias; species Hoplias malabaricus. The sequence goes on from NC_089803.1 coordinate 65,946,457, forward strand.
TCACTGATGATCCATACTGGATAAAGTTCCCGATCTCATCTTCCCAGTACCATATCCAGGTGGTGGTGAGGACGAAAGTGGGATGCAGCACAGAGGAAGCAGTGGAGAGGCGACGGACCTCTGCGAAACCTTGAGTCATTGTATCAAAGTGTACAGGTAGTCCACTGCCGTCACTGAGAACAGAGAGAACAGAGCATAGGTCCCTGACCTCACTAATATTCTCATGGCTGAATAAGTATTTCCTGAAAGAGGAGATCATTCAGTCATAAACTTCCTATTAGGAAATGATTTTCTACAAACTTTTGGCCATGTAGTTCTTGTTGTGTTTGAATTCTAGTACACTCTTAAAAATAATGGTGCTACAAATGGTTGAGAGGTGCCACGTTTGGTTCCATAAAAAAATGTGTTTCTTTAAGAGATGTGTGAGTGTTAAGAACATTTTAAATGTTTGCAGCACCTTTAATAAGGGCAGCTGCTATGCTGATCACCACTAACATTAGTCCAATACAATGGGCAGCACTTTGAACACATTTTATAAGTGGTCAGAAACTTGTAAATAACTCATGAAAGAATAAAGTTACATTAAAACCAAGCACACCATTGTTTTTCTTGTGAAATTCCCAATAAGTTTGATGTGTCACATGACCCTCTTCCCATTGAAAAAACAAAAGTTGGATCCAAAATGGCCGACTTCAAAATGGCCACCATGGTCATCACCCTCCCCCCTCCCATATACTAATGTGCCAAAACAGGAAGCTAATATCACCAACCATTCCCATTTTATTAAGGTGTATCCATATAAATGGCACACCCTGTAGTGTTTTTGCTCATTTATGAACGTTAAGTGGAGAAAATCATGTTTTTCTATATATACCTGTATGTTTTAGCAGGATTGCAGAATGCTCGCTCCACCTCTTCATTGTCTGGCAGAACATTCCAGCCATGTTCACCTCTCACTTCCCATTTATAAGGCAAATGGAAATGGACCTGCTGACACCTATCTGTGCACAACAAAATCAGGATTATGTATTGCACTTGAGTAACCAGAAACCCAGCTCTCCAAACCTCTGGACTTTGAAACTCAAAAGGGTCTCCTGTGACAAGAGAAACTCTAATCTGGAGGAACGATGTGGCCTTGCCCTTTAGCAAGGAAGTGCCTCGAACCCTGTGTAACTAGAGTGAGCAATCTCAAGACAGCCATCAACTCAGTAGAGGTGGTATGTGAACTTGAATCACTCAGTTAATGGACTTCCACTCAACTCAAGTCTCTGAATCTTTATTATTAACTTTATTATACAGCACACTGTGTACACACCGTTTAAGGCACAAAGAAGAAATATGACCTTACTTCCTTTTTTGCAGAAACTTCTGACGTGGAAAAGGCATATCTCAGATTTCTCTGTGGAAGGTGAAGATAAAAGAACATAGAATTGTATCTGGGTTGTTCACTATTCCTCACATCAGAAGCTTGTGAAAATGCTATAAAGCTAATGAAGTGCTGCAAATAATACCTGATGTTTTAGCTGAAGTGTTGCTACCCCTAGCTCGATTAGCATCCCATATGGCAAGCATATTCCTGTAGGCTGCCAGCATGGAACACATCAACTGGCTGGAGACTCCTTTGGCCTGAAGGTTCTTCATTGGGTGAGGTTCATAGAAGTCATGGGATCTTCTGCATTCAATGCTGCCGTTACAGGTTCCTCTGAGGTAGTCCTCACAAAGATGGAGTCTTCTACAGGCCTCTTTATCAGGACAGTTCCCATACTCGCCAGTGCCTTTGTTGTAGCTGAAACACACCTGAGAGTACAGTTGATCCAGTTATGAATATGATTGCCGATAAAGATTGGCAATACTGCCCATCAGTGAGGACTAAAAAAAGAATTAAGGAACCGGGAGAACAGAAACAATTACCGATATATCGTCTTAGCTTAGCACTGATGTGCCTCCATACCATACAATCTTTGTGAGCAAAACTAATTCTTTGGTAGATGCTTATTTAATGTTTTATATTCGCCTTATTATAGTGTCCTATTGTGCCACCTGATCCAACTGACTTTGGAGTGAGAGGCAGGCATCAAATTCTAAATATATTATCAAGATATTCTTCTGTAAAATAATTGGAAATCATTAAGTTGTACATATGTCAGTTAAATAAATGTTTAAGAAATAAATAACCTATTTAGCTAGCTAGCAAAATGTGACAAATCCTGCATATGACTTTAGAAAGAAAAGTGAAATCTTATTGCATCTTTCCATAGAGTCTTACCGGTGGCAACAGGGTGTTGTCATTCTGAAGCAGTATAACACGCAGCTCACTGAGGTCCAGCTCCAGCAGGTTGTTTTGTCGCAGTGCACTGATGTTATGTCCTGAATAATAATCATGGCAGAAACGGCATCCTCTTCTGCACAGAAAAATGTTGATTATGAGACTGACTTATATTATGCCACAATTATTAATGACCAAGAAACACTAGGGACAAGTCTTTTATGCAGTGGACAATATGACAACACTTATGAGTCACATGAGGAAATGGGGGTGTGGCCATAACAGGAACACCAGGGTGAGTCACACCCTGAGGAAACAGGGGGAAAGGGGAAAGGAAAACAAAGAGGACACATGAACATGGGAACAGGACCAAGACTCAGAGGAGGAGGGACCAATCCTGACACACAGATGCTGACTGGAAAGAATAACAGTTAATATTGTATTAATAAATGCAGTGCAGTATCAAGAAAGTTACATGACAAAGCACAGTCCCTTTGATGGTATATTTTCATGGTCCTAACTATATGACTCTGACCTATTAAACGTGTATTAACAGGTAGTGTCACTGTCGGAAAACTCCAGGGTGCTGGGGATGTGGGTTCAAACCCAGGATCAAGTCACTGTCTGGAGGAGATTGGTGTGCTCTCACTGGGTTCCTCCACGAGCTCTGGTTTCCTCCCACAGTCTAAAAATACATTTTGTCAGGTGGATTAAACACACAAAATTGTCTGTTGTTGTGAGTAAGAATGTAGGTGTGGTGCCCTGTGATGGATTGGCACCCTGTGTGACATGTGATTACCTGGCGTACAGTAATTCCAGGTGGACTCTTAACACATCGTGATCTCAATAAGAATTAAGCATTCATTCATTGTCTGTAACCAGTTCAAAGTCATGGTGGGTACAGAGCCTACCCAGAATCCCTGGGCACAAGGCAGAAACACACCCTGGAGGGGGCGCCAGTGTTTCACAGGGTCAACACACACACACACCTATGGACACGTTTGAGTCACCAATCCTCCATGTCTTTTTGGATTGTTTTGGATTGAGTTCCTGGAGGAAACCCACTCAGACACAGGGAGAACACACCACACTCCTCACAGACAGTCACCTGGAAGAAACCCACGCAGACACAGGGAGAACACACCACACTCCTCACAGACAGTCACCTGGAGGAAACCCACGCAGACACATGGAGAACACACCACACTCCTCACAGACAGTCACCCGGAGGAAACCCACGCAGACACAGGGAGAACACACCACACTCCTCACAGACAGTCACCCGGAGGAAACCCATGCAGACACAGGGAGAACACACCACACTCCTCACAGACAGTCACCTGGAGGAAACCCACGCAGACACATGGAGAACACACCACACTCCTCACAGACAGTCACCTGGAGGAAACCCACGCAAACACAGGGAGAACACTCCACACTCCTCACAGACAGTCACCCGGAGGAAACCCACGCAAACACATGGAGAGAACACCACACTCCTCACAGACAGTCACCCGGAGGAAACCCACGCAGACACAGGGAGAACACACCACACTCCTCACAGACAGTCACCCGGAGGAAACCCACGCAGACACAGGGAGAACACACCACACTCCACACAGACAGTCACCCGGAGGAAACCCACGCAAACACAGGGAGAACACACCACACTCCTCACAGACAGTCACCCGGAGGAAACCCACCCAGACACAGGGAGAACACACCAAACTCTTCATAGACAGTCACCCGGACTGGGACTTGAACCCACAACCTCCAGGTCCCTGGAGCTGTGTGACTGTGACACCACCTGCTGCACCACCGCCCCAGAATGAAGCAGTTAAATACAATTAGCGGACAAATGCTAAAAATCTCCCATTTGCAAATGCATTTTTGCATCATCACACTCATGCTCTGCCAATGTAAAAAAGCTTCAGAAATGTCTGCATTTTAGCCAGCATACTCAATGCCAAAATTTAGCTAGAGTGTTATCACCATAAAAACTTGGAGCAGTGGAAGTATATTCTCTATAGAGCTGAAGCTTGGGATCACATTTAACCATTGTCAATAGCTGACCTCACTGTCATGGCTGATTATAGTGTACACTTGGGGGTTCAACATAGAGTAGTTGGGTCACTCTTCATTCAGAAAGAAGCAAGATGGAGGCGGGTAATATTCTGGCAGTGTTGTCTTTTATTATTCCTAGCCTTGCAACAGGACGGGAACCGCACTCACTCTCTACTCTCGCTCCATTTACATCACTTCCTGTTGCCATCATGTGACATCTGTAACTAATCACAAATCAGAATAAAAATTTGTGATAAATAACAAAGAAAAATAAAAAAAGAATAATTATTCCCTTAAATATTTACACTTAATTTCTGTTAGAATAAGACCTTAACATATAAAATGTAGAATATTTTAAAACTATTAAGGCCATTGGCTCAGTTTAACTCTTCCAATAGCAAAGTTGTCCAAGCTTACGTAAAGGGTAACAAACACAATGTTGGACGCCCAGGTATTATATGGTGGACCTGAGAGATGTAATATTTACCTTCCTTTGTCATAGGGACAGTCTCCAAACAGGTACATTTTGCACAGGTGGAGGTTACTGCAGCCCTGACACTCTCTGGCCCGACACAGTCTCAGCTGGGTCCTGGCCACCACCACTTTGTTCTCTTCACCAATGATCACAAACACGTCCTTGTCTTTCAGTGCGTTTTCTACTTCATTTCCTAAAGCCAGTCCAGAGAGCTGACCACACAAATCCTCAAGCTCCAATCGCCCATCGTTGGCACAGAGAATGCGGTTAATAAGAGCTGCCGTTTGCATGTCTGCTGACTTCCATATGGCTCCTGTAGCTCTGACCTAGAATGTACCGGATCTCTTGATAAAATACTCATAAACAACACCAGGGCTGCGTCCCATTTCCCTCGAAGTCTTGCAGGGCGTGCACATTCTTCCCACATAAGGAAATGTGAAAACAGAGCCCCTGTGTAAGTAGAGGCAGCTTGAGGTAAAGCATGTCCACTCTAGGCCAAGAAAGTTTAATGTAACGGGTAAATTTAAAAAAGGTCAATTTTTAAAAGGCTGTACAGCACTTACATACGCCTTTAATGACAATGTGGCTGTTATTGAATTTCTTGATGTCCCCAGACATTCATTCACATAGGCACTTACACATCAGGGCAGTTATTAGAGAAGCCAATTCACCTAACCCCCATGTGTTTGGAGTGTGGGAGGAAACCCACGCAGACACGGGGAGAACATGGAAACTCTACCCTTGATGGGACTTGAACCCAGGATCCCAGTGAGCGGCAAACGTGCTAACCACTAAGCCACTGTTAACATTAGCTTAGCGGTTAGCACTGGCTATGTTAACATTGGCCAGTAAGGGGCCCATTTCTTTGTACAAATTGAAATAAACCTGTATTCACTTGTTTAATAAAGGTGTTGTTATTCAAAATACACTTCCTAGTATCACTTATTATGTTCTCCATAACAGACTGGTGCATTTTGGGGCTACAGTAATCCCTCGCTATTTCGCGGGTTTTTTTCAGGGGGGGCTTATGGCCGCTATATCGCGGATATTGAGGGAAAATCTAGGAAAACCGTGAAAGATGAATAGCCAAAATTTTTATTTTATTTACATGTATTAGACTAGGCCTGTAGGTGACAAAATATATCATTTACAAGTGTTTCTTACGTACAGCACATGTATTGTTCATGTCCACATCTGAGTGAAATGTACTGACGCTAAATCACAGCTTAGGAATTACTCTATTAAAGAAACTGGTAGGATATCACACGTAGTTCCAGCTGAAAAACATTATAGAATGACTGTTTAATTCAAAGGGTGGGTTGTTAACAGCACAAGGAGGGTTTTAAAAGTCAAAATACTCGTTAAATACATAAAAATATCTTTCCTCTACTTCGCGGAAATTCGTCTTTCGCGGGTGGGTCTTGGAACGCATCCCCCACGAAAAACGAGGGATCACTGTACTCTTTACAGAGCATCATCTTCTGTCCAGTAAATGTTTTCTGATATAGGTCATATTCATATTGTTATGACAAACTATGTTTATTTTTAAAATAACAAAATCATTAGCATTAATGCTTTTGGGGAATTTTATTAAATGTGAGTGAGTAACAAGCAAGATCAATGACGTGTTTCACACCTATGAACAGAACAGTATAGTAAAAGCCCTATGAATGGGTAAAGGGAAGAGGGAACTGCAGTCAGAATGAGACGCAGCACTGGTGACGTGTCGACTGTGTTTACAAAGAAATGAAACTAACAGACGTGTGTAACTGAGAGGTTTAAAGGGGGAGGCTCTGCTCTTTGGAGCTGGTGACGTTCGAAACTTACGTTAGATAACTAATAAATAACTAATCAATAAGAAAAAAGCGATATATAACAATATCATAAGTTATTACTCCACAGAAGCACAACCCAGTAAACAAGGAACGTCAATGGACGTCCAAAATCCATCTTAATAAGTTAGTTAAGTGGTGACCAATCGATAACGTCAGTGGACGTCCAAAATGCGTTTTATACAAGTCATTTATTTCGGGACCAATTAATAACGTCAATGGACGTCCAAAATACGTCTAATAGTCGTCTTTTCAATGTCTGTGTTTGGACGTCTTTTCAACTTTCATTTTCAACCTTAAGAGAACGTTGATTAGACGGATTGTGAATGTAACTGTGGATTTAAATATGTAATGTACATGAATGTACAACAAAAATTGAGACATCATTTTGAATGTTCAAAAACTTTATTAATAGCAGCAATTCTGACAAACGTTTGAACATATACAATACATTAATTATAATCATAGTCTTTAAGAAACCATTGTTTTTATGTGTTTCTTGAGTTTCACAACAATGTCTGGGTTTGGTACGGTGTTGCAGTGGAGTACAGAGGACCAGGTGAAACAAAAAATAAGTGAAACCTGTTCCTCAGTCCTACATTATGTACATTTAGTGTTTCACATAAACATTACTTTATTAATCATTACTGCTAATGACATTAATGTCAAATAGACAATGAGTGACAATGAACAATATGATGCTAAACAAAACATTTTCTTCTCCCCAAATATGGCCAATCAGCAAACAATACTGGTGGATGATCTCAAACCTAGAACAATCGAACAATTAAGTACAATATCAGTTGTATCAATACACTTAGGTCCAGTGTATTTACATATTAAAACTTGTCCTTTAGCACGGAATGATGTGGTAAAAAACATGAGGACTGGGTTGTTTAAAATGGCTGACAACTTAATTCCGCTACATGCTTATGTTTTAATCAGTTTTATAGCTTGTGGTGAGTAACACAGAGTCTTAAATAATTTCTGTGTAATTTTACTAAACTGAGGGATGTTGTGATTGACAATTGTTGGTTAGTGTTTGTTAGATGTACTGGCTAACTGTTAGCAATTCTAGCTTCTGTTTAAAACTAAAGAAGCCAATTTGGACTCCAAAATTTCCAGGTTTGTGGGGTTAGTGTATAATTTGATCCCAACCCTCAACCCATATTTTACACGTATTTAAGAATCTGACAAAATGAAAATTCTCAGTGGAAAAGGGAAGGAAAAAAAAAAACGTGCTGAATCAAATTATTGCATTCAGATAAACAAATTTTATTAATTCACTGCACGACGCACTCAGATTTTCCTGATTTTATTTTTTGTTGGGGTGGAGTGGGTGGGGAATGTATGTTTGTATGTGTTGTTTTTTGTTGGGGGCTTCTTGTTAACACTGTCTGTGCGCGGACACTTGAAGAAGAAGCTGCCTGGTGAGAGGAAGCTTCTGAGGAACGTGACAAGGAGCCACAAGAGTAGGAACGGTTCTCAGCCGAACGGGAACTAGCTTTGTACAACTGTGAGACTCCACTCTGTTTTGCTGTGAGAGAGGGAGCAGGAAAGTTATCAGAGCAGGAAGATCTTATCTTACTTGATGGTATCTCTTGAACGTCAAGCGTATCAACCTCGGAGAACCCTGCATCTAGACTGCTGATTTTTGTGAATCTTGCAGAAAACGTATGAGGTGTCTTCAAAGTGAAGTCATGAGTGTTATTTGACACAAGTGATTTATAGTTCTTATCACTCTCAGAGTGAGTAGTGTTGCCTGACAGACTAGACTTGCTTGTGCTTGTCTTTGCCGAGGGAAAGGGATCAGGAGACCGGTCGAATAGATTAGTTTTGCTCAGAGAGCTCAGTTGAGTTGGCACTGGATCCAAAATCTCAAACTCGGGATCTGAGAAGACAGAGTCTATGCTACTGAGGGTTGGTGATTTTCTTGAATCTTGGCCCTGAGGTGTTTGCTTCGATGTGGAAGATGACACGAATTGTTTTTGGATCTTACTACTTTCAGTGTCAGCAGTGTTGCCTAACAGGCTAGACTTGCATGTGCTTGCCTTTGCTGAGGGCAACGGATCAGAACTCGCAAATGGAGATGTTTTGCTTGAAGAGCTTTTTTGAGTTGTCACCGGATCCAAAAAGTCAGTCCGCAAATCAAAGTCTATGCTGCTGAGGGTTAGTGAATTACGTGAATCCTGCGGCAAGCTCTGAGGGGTTTGCGCAGTGGTACGAGACGACATGAACTGTTTTTGGATCTTAGCACTTTCCGAGTGAACAGTGTCAGCTGATAAAACAGCTTTACATGAGATCAGCTGCTGATCATCTGACATTGAGATCAACTTTGAGGTCAATTTAGATGTACTGAACTGAGTTTGAGGAAGAGGCTTTAGATTGGGCAGTTTTTGGAGCTGTGACAACTGGTCACCTTCTGAAGCTGAGGTTTGCTTGGGGTTTGTGTTTTCCTCTAGAGTATCATCTAGCAACAGGACACAGGAAGGAGCTATCTTCTCAGGTAGACTAGGATGGTTTTTCACTACAGTCGTGCTAAGAGCACTTAATGCTGGTTCTACATTGGTGGGACTAGATGAGGTGGGATGATTTTTAATCAGTGAGTTTAGGAATGTCATGTTTCCTAGCTCGCTTACATTAGTCTCAGGTTCAGAGTAAGCACATTTGCTGCTGTCTGTGAGGGCTGTGTGGGCAGAGGTCGGGGTGATGTCTGTTGTTGTTGACTGAGCCAAACTGTGAACAAGAGTGCCTACACTACTTTGGAACAATGTTTCAGCTGTTTTCTTGTCGTTGTATGTGATCAAGAACTCTGGGTAGACTTGAGCTTTATCAAACACCACAAATATACTGGGCTCGCGGAGGTCATTTACACAGCTGTCGTACAGAGCACCTGAAGCATCTTTGGCTGGAGGCCGCCGGAAACTGGATGCTCCTTTAGTGTACTGTCCAACCAGTACCCTGCACTCAAACATGTATTTCTCGCCGTATTTGTCAGTGTAGTCACTGGAATACTTTGCATCTCTAGCAAAGTAACTTCCTGCAAGAAATAAGCCAGAAATAATTAGCATCTGCTAAAGCACTTGAAGAGTTGTGGTATAATTGTACATCCTTACCTTGCCCATACACTGTTGCATTGACTCCAGATACCCTCATGTCAAAGTTCTGCAGGCATATAGCGTTAATGTGTGTGGATTTGGTGCCATGGAATAGCCATCGCTCCCCCTCAGCATACTTCTTGTCTTTGTTTGCTTTTCTCATTCTATCTCTTTTTCTACAGACAAAGGGCAGAGTCAACAGAGTTTATTAGGTCTTCATAGTCATATGTGTATCTATGGAAGCCTGTTTCTGCCAAATGAAAGAATACAAAAAAAGGCAACAATATTTATTTTTCATTAATACGCAATTTGCTATCTCAATATTTTTTAAATTTTTAAAAATCTCAATTAAAATATTGAGATTGTATACGTATCTAGTATATTATGTACTAGATAATATATAATAAGTATTGACTTATCTAAAAAATGAGATACTGTCTCAAAATAATGAGTTACTATCTCAATGTATTGACTTAGTATCTCAAAATAACGAGATAGTATTTCGAAATATTGAGATAGCAACTTGCATATTCATTCATTCATTCATTATCTGTAACCCTTATCCAGTTCAGGGTCGCAGTGGGTCCAGAGCCTACCTGGAATCATTGGGCTCAAGGCGGGATTACACCCTGGAGGGGGCGCCAGTCCTTCACAGGGCAACACAGACACACATATCTTTTATCAGGGAATTGATCTTTCAGTCTGGCCCTACAACTAAACCATCAGCATGAGGTTCATAATGCCCTACTGCAGCTGCAAGCTCCCTTTTATGCAACAGTTCCAATGAAACCCTACCGAGCTGTTTCAGGGGAAAACAACAGCAGTGTCCCAACAAAAAAACATACAAATGTACGAAAAAGTGTGTGACCAGTGCAGTTTTGTACTGACTGATACTTAACCATGACATGCATAAAATTTGAAGACTAATTCTTCTAAGTAGCTGAAATGTTCACTTGCTCAGCAGAAAATATATATCATGTTTTTCATTCATATGTATTGCTCTCGTTTTATGAGCTTGTGCATGAACATGTCGGCAGAATTATTCATTAAACACAACAGTAAATAAGCAGCTAACTTCGAAGTTCAAACCAATACCAGCGGTTTTTCTGTTTATTTGCAAATTGTCTTCTTTTTCTCGGTTTCCTGACAGTGACACATCCTTTCAGATTCCCTTGTGTTGAGATGAAAGGTCTTCTGAGGTGAAATGAATGACTTGGGGACTTACGTCTGAAAATCTTCCCATAGTTCCTTGTTCTGGACCCTTTCAATTTTCAGTACAGTAGCATCCATCATGGTCTTGTAGAAATGTTCTTGGGTTCTGACATAGTCCTTGTCAGAGGGGCTGAGGGGGACCCTCTGTAATGAAATGAATAAGAACAGATAGATTTGAATTGAAAATGTAGGCTTTAAAATGAGTGTGCCGTAATTAAAAATATTAATGTGCAATGTGCATGTCCAATCTCTAGTGTATTTGAATATTTGATGCAGTATATATTGACCCCAGTCACGTACACCCCACTGTCATGTGCCCCTTCTGCACGTACCCCAAGCATCATGTGTACTATTTGGACATTATTACATCATGTTTCGTTGCAAAAACCCAGACATTCCCATAAGTGGCATTTATGCTATGCATGTATCTGTTATGTTCTATTTCACTCCTGTCAGCAAAATGATTGCAGACGGTTAGGTCAAGTTCAGGCTGTACTCAGGATGTCCTTCAACTTGTTAACTGGACTTTCTCTCTTCTCTAATTTATCTAGGGACCAACTTCCACATTTTATTCTCAGAAGTGCGGTGTTCAGCACTTTCCCCCCTCCAACAGTTTCTCCTGGGTCATGCCCTGGGTCACAATGTAACAAGTCCTTTAAGGTCACAGGCACAATATGTCCTATGTCTGTTAATATGTCTCTTAATAGTTTATTATTCATTAATTCATTCATTATCTGTAACCCTTATCCAGTTCAGGGTCGCGGTGGGTCCAGAGCCTACCTGGAATCATTGGGCGCAAGGCGGGAATACACCCTGGAGGGGGCGCCAGTCCTTCTCAGGGCAACAAACACACACACGCATTCACTCACACACTCACACCTACGGACACTTTTGAGTGGCCGATCCACCTACCAACGTGTGTTTTTGGACTGTGGGAGGAAACTGGAGCACCCGGAGGAAACCCACGCAGACACAGGGAGAACACACCACACTCCTCACCGACAGTCACCCGGAGGAAACCCACGCAGACACAGGGAGAACACACCACACTCCTCACAGACAGTCACCCGGAGGAAACCCATGCAGACACAGGGAGAACACACCAACTCCTCACAGACAGTCACCCGGAGGAAACCCACGCAGACACAGGGAGAACACACCACACACCTCACAGACAGTCACCCGGAGGAAACCCACGCAGACACAGACAGAACACACCAACTCCTCACAGACAGTCACCCGGAGCGGGACTCGAACCCACAACCTCCATGCCCCTAGAACTGTGTGATTGCGACACTAACCAGCTGCCGCCCAAACTACGGCCAAGGTTGAGATTTATATGAGAAACTCAATTATTGTCTAGATTCACTCCTCACCTGGACGTAATATATTTATTAGTCGTACATTAGAAACAACCAGGTGTAAAATGGGTCATTGTGTCTGTGAGAACCATCTATCCACAAACACAGAGAGGAATATTATATCAAGGTTACAGTGCGTGAATTCCTCTTTACAAAGACGAATGCACATTGGAGAGTTCAGTGGTGAAAAAATCAGTACGTATTGACACACCAACTCCTCACAGACAGTCACCCGGAGCGGGAATCGAACCAGGCCCCTGGAGCTTTGTGACTGCGACACTACCTGCTGCTCCACCGTGCCGCCCCTTAATAGTTTATTAGTAACATTTAATCAGGAGTACTTAATATAATTATTCATTGAATATATTGGGTTATCATCATCAATATTACTCATTGGTGTTAGTATGCATTTTCCCATCACAGTGCAAAGTGGATATTATACCTGAAATCCAGTGTCTGGAATGGCAGATTTGTTCCAAAAGCCAGGGACACCTTTATAAGAACTGGAGTGTGCACCTCTCCTGCTTCAGGAAAAAAAAAAACAACGAGTAGTCATACAGAAGGAAGACATTTTTCAGAGACTTGGTCCTAAATAGCAGTTCCATGTTTGAGGCACGGAACAATGGGCTCATCTTGTGCAAGCTCTTACCTGGTTCTAGCTGTCTGGACGTCAAATAAAGAACAAAACGCAGGCCGTCGTCTGACCACTCTCTCAGTGCCACTTGTTTCATTTCTCTGCTTCATATCTTTGATGAAAGAGAACATAATTTTCAAATAAAACAGACCACATTTGCCAATTATACAATTACATGTACAGATCAGCACAGATGTGCTGTGGTGTTTTATCCTTGTGGTATTTTGACCAGGTCACAGATGTTTCATCAAGAACCGAGAACATGTCCCTCATAAAGGCAAGCATTAATAATAATAATGGCAATGTTTCACTGTAGAAATAAACAGGCGAAATTAAGGACAATACAATTTCCAAAACAAAATAAGGATTGGATAAGAAAGTATTTAAAAATGAGTTTAATATGAGTTTAAAGGTAGATGCAGAAGTGATTTTAAATCCACTGACACGTGTATGGCCTACCTCTGAAATTCAGCTCATAAACATGTTTCCCAGCGCTGAACTTGACCACAGCAGAGTTTCTGTCCTTCAGGAACTGCAGGTATTTTTGCTCTAGATCCTCAGTGGTGATGGAGGACAATCTGTGCATCTCCTTCTGTGATTTCAACAGAGAATGGAGTATTGAGTCAAAAAATAAGTATACGTTTATGTGCTGGCAGTTTTTATCTCTTATTGTCAGAAGGATATATAACATTCCCAGCTTCCTTCTATGTATGTTTTTCACTTACAATGGATCCATACTTGATCCACCTCTGATACTCATTCTCCCAGAACCAGTTCCATTTTGTGGTGAGGACAAAGTTTGGTTCCACCACTGAAGACTCCGTAGAGAGACGCCGCACTCTGTGCAGTCCCAGGGTCATTGTATCAAAGCACACAGGCTCAACCCCAGCGCTGTAAAGAAAGAGAAACGTAGACAGCAGAGTTTTTCTAAGCCTTTCTGTGCAGTTTTAAAGCACAGTTCACTGAGTAAATGTCTATATTTAACCATTATTTTTGGCTGAACAGAGAGCTATGTGAGATATTTCTACACATGACCTTTCACTTTACTAATTGTCATGCCCTAGCATGGACAGTACTGGCGATACAATAACTTATTTCAATATATTTGCATATTTAAAAAAAATATGGGTCTATTCAATTCTTTGCATATGACCTTTCATACTGCTTTATGATTGTACTGTATCTAAACAGTAATTACTCATGAACGTTCAAATATTTTTTGACTTAACAGCAACAAGGCACTGATGTTTTCTAACAGTCGGTCATGTCCTTCAGCACCTACACACCTGTGGATCTTGACTGGGTCACAGTAGTCTCGCTCTATCGCTTCATTTTCTGGTAAAGCCATCCACACCTGGTCCACCTCCACCTCCCATTTGTAGGGTACATCAAAGTGGACTCTCCAGCATTTATCTGAAATGTTAGTAGGGTTAGTAAGTCAAGGTTCTTTCTTTAAGTGGGCATCCAATGAGTAAATACATTGGTTTAAATGATGTGACAAGGGCTAGTGATCTACAGATATGTAAGAATATGTAAGAAGCTATACTAAATTTTTAATTCATACATCAATTAGAACACAAGATAGTACTGTTCCTCAAAACCCCAACATTCATTCATTCATTCATTATCTGTAACCCTTATCCAGTTCAGGGTCGCGGTGGGTCCAGAGCCTACCTGGAATCATTGGGCGCAAGGTGGGAATACACCCTGGAGGGGGCGCCACTCCTTCACAGGGCAACACACACTCATACATTCACTCACACTTGGTTATCTGGATATAAAAAACAGGTCTGGATCTTAATGAATAATTTACAGAAATTAATTTAAATTTAAGGGCGGCACAATGGTGCAGCAGGTAGTGTCGCAGTCACACAGCTCCAGGGACCTGGAGGTTGTGGGTTCGATTCCCGCTCCGTTTGACTGTCTGTGAGGAGTGTGGTGTGTTCTCCCAGTGTCTGCGTGGGTTTCCTCCAGGTGACTGTCTGTGAAGAGTGTGGTGTTTTCTCCCTGTGTACGCATGGGTTTCCTCCGGGTGCTCCGATTTCCTCCCACAGTCCAAAAACACACATTGGTAGGTGGATTGGCGACTCAAAAGTGTCTGTAGGTGTGAGTGAGTGTGTGTGTGTGTTGCCCTGTGAGGGACTGGCGCCCCCTCCAGGGTGTATTCCCGCCTTGCGCCCAATGATTCCAGGTAGGCTCTGGACCCACCGTGACCCTGAACTGGATAAGCGCTTACAGATAATGAATGGATGAATTTAAATTTAAATCACAATGTGTATTATTGGTCAGAAAAATATATATATTTTTCCAAATGGTTCCACTGTAGTGTCCACAAATCTTTGGCCATACAGGTGTAGTTTGATAAATCAGTATGTCATCCAGGTCCATAACTGTAGCTTTTAACAAATAAACATTAAAAAATATATACAACCAGTCAGTAAACAGGAAAAACATACCTCCATATTTGCAGTAACCTTTGACGAAAGAAAGGCAAATCACATTTTCTGTAAAAGCAGAGCACAATATAAGCACATGATTAATGATTGTACAACCATAAGATGTCTTTACAGTTAGCAGTTGTCGTCTTCATAAATATATGTGTTTGTGTATAAAGCAGTTCCGTAGTATTGGCTTTAAACAGAGAAACAGATCATCACATGTGCCTTCTGAGTGAGGATCTTAGGATCACATTATCCACAATGCCTCAGTGCCCTAATATGAGATAAAAACAACACAGTAGAATGTATTTGGGGAGATTTGCTGTTACCTGCATTCCTCTGTAAGGACTCAGGCACTCTGCCCCTGTTAATGAATTTGGTGTCCACTTTGTTCCTGGCACCAGTTCCACCCCGGGCACTGCCCAGCTCCTTCAGAGCCAGAATGTTTTTATAGACAAACAAAAGTGATCCTATCAGCTGGCTGGGAACTGCCCTGGACTGTAAGGTTTTCATTGGGTGAGGCTCATAGAAGTCGTGGCATCGTCTGCACTCAGAGCTGCCATCACAGGTTCCTTTGAGGTAGCGCTCACAGATGTGAAGCCTAGGACAGGCCTCTTTATCAGGACAGTTTCCATACTCCCCACAGCCTTTGTTATATGAGACGCACACCTGGAGTCAAAAGTGAAAGAACAGTTCAGTCAAAAGTGCTCAGCAAGGAGCCGTCAGCTCACGTCAAGTAACGAGGAACCAGAGTGTAGTTTTTGTCAAAATATCTACATTTACATTACATTGTTTTGAATGTGACCTGGAGAAACATATGAATGTACATGTAATATTTGGCTAAAATGTATCTCAGACCTCCTCCTGCAGTGTTTTGAGTTAATCTTGTAGCTCACAAGGCGGAAGGTTCCCTACATAGCTTTACTCATTTATTATTCATTCATTATCTGTAAGTGTTTATCCAGTTCAGGGTCACGGTGGGTCCAGAGCCTACCTGGAATCATTGGGTGCAAGGCGGGAATACACCCTGGAGGGGGCGCCAGTCCTTCACAGGGTAATACACACTCACACACACTCTAGCTTTACTCTATACTTTAAATTATGAAGTCTTTAAGTGACATTTACTGAACATCCTGGATACAGTCAGTTTGTGAATATGTGTGTGTATGACCTCTGTTAGTGTGTATAATCTCTATACTGATATACTGTAGGTTAGGGCTGGACAATAATTCAGTATCAATACATATCACAATATAAAATGTTTCAATAACAATGATAAGATTTTTAAACATTTTCAATATTCCAATATAAGGGTGGTGCAGCAGGTAGTGTCGCAGTCACACAGCTCCAGGGACCTGGAGGTTGTGGGTTCGAGTCCCACTCCGGGTGACTGTCTGTGAGGAGTGTGGTGTGTTCTTCCTGTGTCTGCGTGGGTTTCCTCCGGGTGACTGTCTGTGAGGAGTGTGGTGTGTTCTCCCTGTGTCTGGCTGGGCTTCCTCCGGGTGACTGTCTGTGAGGAGTGTGGTGTGTTCTCTCTGTGTCTGCGTGGGTTTCCTCCGGTTGAATGTCTGTGAGGAGTGTGGTGTGTTCTCCCTGTGTCTGCATGGGTTTCTTCCGGGTGACTGTCTGTGAGGAGTGTGGTGTGTTCTCCCTGTGTCTGCGTGGGTTTCCTCCGGTTGAATGTCTGTGAGGAGTGTGGTGTGTTCTCCCTGTGTCTGCGTGGGTTTCTTCCGGGTGACTGTCTGTGAGGAGTGTGGTGTGTTCTCCCTGTGTCTGGCTGGGCTTCCTCCGGGTGACTGTCTGTGAGGAGTGTGGTGTGTTCTCCCTGTGTCTGCGTGGGTTTCCTCCGGTTGAATGTCTGTGAGGAGTGTGGTGTGTTCTCCCTGTGTCTGCATGGGTTTCTTCCGGGTGACTGTCTGTGAGGAGTGTGGTGTGTTCTCCCTGTGTCTGCATGGGTTTCTTCCGGGTGAATGTCTGTGAGGAGTTTGGTGTATTCTCCCTGTGTCTGCATGGGTTTCTTCCGGGTGACTGTCTGTGAGGAGTGTGGTGTGTTCTCCCTGTGTCTGTGTGGGTTTCCTCTGGGTGACTGTCTGTGAGGAGTGTGGTGTGATCTTTCTGTGTCTGTGTGGGTTTCCTCTGGGTGACTGTCTGTGAGGAGTGTGGTGTGTTCTCTCTGTGTCTGCGTGGGTTTCCTCCGGTTGAATGTCTGTGAGGAGTGTGGTGTGTTCTCCCTGTGTCTGCATGGGTTTCTTCCGGGTGACTGTCTGTGAGGAGTGTGGTGTGTTCTTCCTGTGTCTGCTGGGTTGGGTTGGCACTTGACCCACCGTGACCCTGAACTGGATAAGCAGTTACAGATAATGAAGGAATGAACTATATATATAGTTACCATATACAAATTATTTACAACATCTGTCACTGACTGACGTGCATATATTTAGTTTAAATATATTAGTATTTACAAAGCCGATAAGTTTATGTTTGTTTTTGAAACATTTTCTGAAATGCGTGCCGCTACGTTTGCCTTACGTGAGGAAGCAGTGTGGTATCATTCTGTAGCAGGAGAACACGCAGCTCATCTTTGCTAAGCCCAAGCAGGCTGCGTTCTCTTAAAACTCTAGAGTTGTGCTCTGACTCCAGGCTGTGACCATAATCGCATCTTCGCCTATTAAAGGAGAATGGAAAATATTTTAATGGTCTCCCTGTTATTGCAAGCATTCAATTATTCATTTTAAAAACAGGTAATCCTCTTAACTAAGACACCAAGCCGAGAACATTTGTGCCTCAGCCAGTCACTATATTAAAGGGCGATTCCAGCCTAAAACATGCATGTAATATGTATTTTTGTTATGTAGCATACGTCATCATAGCATTGCCTCCCTCACTGTAAAGGGATGACAGAATTCATATGCCATTACTGTTTATCATCAGCGTGCTCTCATCACAATTTTCAGCGTGTAATTGGGAATCCCTTCAGAGCCATAAAGAAATCCAGATTACTGGCATAGTCTCTGATGTAGAGACTAAGGAATACACACTTTATATTTAGTTTCCAAGCAGTTATGTTAGCAATAGGCTAATAACATCATTGATTAGTCAGACACCAGAAAACACGATCAGGTATTTGTAATTAGGAATGTTCACTCACCCACTCACTCACTCACTCAGTCACTCACTTACATACTCAGTAATGTTTCAAAACATTTCCACAAGATTTTAATGCCCTTGTTTAGGAGTTTTTCCCACATTTATCATCATCCTAGAGACTAATGTGATCCCACTTCAGGACAAGAAGGTAGTGTACACTTCAGGACAAGAAGGTAGTGTACACTTCAGGACAAGAAGCTAGTGTACACTTCAGGAGAAGAAGGCAGTGTACACTTCAGGACAAGAAGGTAGTGTACACTTCAGGACAAGAAGGTAGTGTACACTTCAGGACAAGAAGGTAGTGTACACTTTAGGACAAGAAGGTAGTGTACACTTTAGGACAAGAAGCTAGTGTACACTTCAGGACAAGAAGCTAGTGTACACTTCAGTTCCCACTTCAGGACAAGAAGGTAGTGTACACTTCAGGACAAGAAGGTAGTGTACACTTCAGTTCCCACTTCAGGACAAGAAGGTAGTGTACACTTTAGGACAAGAAGGTAGTGTACACTTCAGGACAAGAAGGTAGTGTACACTTCAGTTCCCACTTCAGGACAAGAAGGTAGTGTACACTTCAGGACAAGAAGGTAGTGTACACTTTAGGACAAGAAGGTAGTGTACACTTCAGGACAAGAAGCTAGTGTACACTTCAGTTCCCACTTCAGGACAAGAAGGTAGTGTACACTTTAGGACAAGAAGGTAGTGTACACTTCAGGACAAGAAGCTAGTGTACACTTCAGTTCCCACTTCAGGACAAGAAGGTAGTGTACACTTCAGGACAAGAAGGTAGTGTACACTTTAGGACAAGAAGGTAGTGTACACTTCAGGACAAGAAGCTAGTGTACACTTCAGTTCCCACTTCAGGACAAGAAGATAGTGTACACTTCAGGACAAGAAGGTAGTGTACACTTCAGTTCCCACTTCAGGACAAGAAGGTAGTGTACACTTCAGGACAAGAAGGTAGTGTACACTTCAGTTCCCACTTCAGGACAAGAAGCTAGTGTACACTTCAGGACAAGAAGGTAGTGTACACTTCAGGACAAGAAGGTAGTGTACACTTCAGTTCCCACTTCAGGACAAGAAGCTAGTGTACACTTCAGGACAAGAAGGTAGTGTACACTTCAGTTCCCACTTCAGGACAAGAAGCTAGTGTACACTTCAGGACAAGAAAGTAGTGTACACTTCAGGACAAGAAGGTAGTGTACACTTCAGTTCCCACTTCAGGACAAGAAGGTAGTGTACACTTCAGGACAAGAAGCTAGTGTACACTTCAGTTCCCACTTCAGGACAAGAAGCTAGTGTACACTTCAGGACAAGAAGGTAGTGTACACTTCAGGACAAGAAGCTAGTGTACACTTCAGTTCCCACTTCAGGACAAGAAGGTAGTGTACACTTCAGGACAAGAAGCTAGTGTACACTTCAGTTCCCACTTCAGGACAAGAAGGTAGTGTACACTTCAGGAGAAGAAGGTAGTGTACACTTCAGGACAAGAAGCTAGTGTACACTTCAGTTCCCACTTCAGGACAAGAAGGTAGTGTACACTTCAGGAGAAGAAGGTAGTGTACACTTCAGGACAAGAAGCTAGTGTACACTTCAGTTCCCACTTCAGGACAAGAAGCTAGTGTACACTTCAGGACAAGAAGGTAGTTCCCACTTCAGGACAAGAAGGTAGTGTACACTTCAGGACAAGAAGCTAGTGTACACTTCAGTTCCCACTTCAGGACAAGAAGCTAGTGTACACTTCAGGACAAGAAGGTAGTGTACACTTCAGGACAAGAAGCTAGTGTACACTTCAGTTCCCACTTCAGGACAAGAAGGTAGTGTACACTTCAGGACAAGAAGCTAGTGTACACTTCAGTTCCCACTTCAGGACAAGAAGCTAGTGTACACTTCAGTTCCCACTTCAGGACAAGAAGGTAGTGTACACTTCAGGAGATGAAGGTAGTGTACACTTCAGGACAAGAAGCTAGTGTACACTTCAGTTCCCACTTCAGGACAAGAAGCTAGTGTACACTTCAGGACAAGAAGGTAGTGTACACTTCAGGACAAGAAGGTAGTGTACACTTCAGTTCCCACTTCAGGACAAGAAGGTAGTGTACACTTCAGGACAAGAAGGTAGTGTACACTTTAGGACAAGAAGGTAGTGTACACTTCAGGACAAGAAGCTAGTGTACACTTCAGTTCCCACTTCAGGACAAGAAGGTAGTGTACACTTCAGGACAAGAAGGTAGTGTACACTTTAGGACAAGAAGGTAGTGTACACTTCAGGACAAGAAGCTAGTGTACACTTCAGTTCCCACTTCAGGACAAGAAGGTAGTGTACACTTCAGGACAAGAAGGTAGTGTACACTTCAGTTCCCACTTCAGGACAAGAAGGTAGTGTACACTTCAGGACAAGAAGGTAGTGTACACTTTAGGACAAGAAGGTAGTGTACACTTCAGGACAAGAAGGTAGTGTACACTTCAGTTCCCACTTCAGGACAAGAAGGTAGTGTACACTTCAGGACAAGAAGCTAGTGTACACTTCAGTTCCCACTTCAGGACAAGAAGCTAGTGTACACTTCAGGACAAGAAGGTAGTGTACACTTCAGGACAAGAAGCTAGTGTACACTTCAGTTCCCACTTCAGGACAAGAAGGTAGTGTACACTTCAGGACAAGAAGCTAGTGTACACTTCAGTTCCCACTTCAGGACAAGAAGGTAGTGTACACTTCAGGAGAAGAAGGTAGTGTACACTTCAGGACAAGAAGCTAGTGTACACTTCAGTTCCCACTTCAGGACAAGAAGGTAGTGTACACTTCAGGAGAAGAAGGTAGTGTACACTTCAGGACAAGAAGCTAGTGTACACTTCAGTTCCCACTTCAGGACAAGAAGCTAGTGTACACTTCAGGACAAGAAGGTAGTGTACACTTCAGGACAAGAAGGTAGTGTACACTTCAGTTCCCACTTCAGGACAAGAAGGTAGTGTACACTTCAGGACAAGAAGGTAGTGTACACTTTAGGACAAGAAGGTAGTGTACACTTTAGGACAAGAAGGTAGTGTACACTTCAGGACAAGAAGCTAGTGTACACTTCAGTTCCCACTTCAGGACAAGAAGGTAGTGTACACTTCAGGAGAAGAAGGTAGTGTACACTTCAGGACAAGAAGCTAGTGTACACTTCAGTTCCCACTTCAGGACAAGAAGCTAGTGTACACTTCAGGACAAGAAGGTAGTGTACACTTCAGGACAAGAAGGTAGTGTACACTTCAGTTCCCACTTCAGGACAAGAAGGTAGTGTAAACTTCAGGACAAGAAGGTAGTGTACACTTTAGGACAAGAAGGTAGTGTACACTTCAGGACAAGAAGCTAGTGTACAGTTC
This sequence comes from Hoplias malabaricus, assembly GCF_029633855.1. Classification (NCBI taxonomy): domain Eukaryota; kingdom Metazoa; phylum Chordata; class Actinopteri; order Characiformes; family Erythrinidae; genus Hoplias; species Hoplias malabaricus. Next base: position 65,968,338 of record NC_089803.1, read on the forward strand.
AGTTCCCACTTCAGGACAAGAAGGTAGTGTACACTTCAGGACAAGAAGGTAGTGTACACTTTAGGACAAGAAGGTAGTGTACACTTCAGGACAAGAAGCTAGTGTACACTTCAGTTCCCACTTCAGGACAAGAAGGTAGTGTACACTTTAGGACAAGAAGGTAGTGTACACTTCAGGACAAGAAGGTAGTGTACACTTCAGTTCCCACTTCAGGACAAGAAGGTAGTGTACACTTCAGTTCCCACTTCAGGACAAGAAGGTAGTGTACACTTCAGGACAAGAAGGTAGTGTACACTTCAGGACAAGAAGGTAGTGTACACTTCAGTTCCCACTTCAGGACAAGAAGCTAGTGTACACTTCAGGACAAGAAGGTAGTGTACACTTTAGGACAAGAAGGTAGTGTACACTTCAGGACAAGAAGGTAGTGTACACTTCAGTTCCCACTTCAGGACAAGAAGGTAGTGTACACTTCAGGACAAGAAGGTAGTGTACACTTCAGTTCCCACTTCAGGACAAGAAGGTAGTGTACACTTCAGTTCCCACTTCAGGACAAGAAGGTAGTGTACACTTCAGGACAAGAAGGTAGTGTACACTTCAGGACAAGAAGGTAGTGTACACTTCAGTTCCCACTTCAGGACAAGAAGCTAGTGTACACTTCAGGACAAGAAGGTAGTGTACACTTTAGGACAAGAAGGTAGTGTACACTTCAGGACAAGAAGGTAGTGTACACTTCAGTTCCCACTTCAGGACAAGAAGGTAGTGTACACTTCAGGACAAGAAGGTAGTGTACACTTCAGTTCCCACTTCAGGACAAGAAGGTAGTGTACACTTCAGGACAAGAAGCTAGTGTACACTTCAGTTCCCACGTCAGGACAAGAAGCTAGTGTACACTTCAGGACAAGAAGGTAGTGTACACTTCAGGACAAGAAGCTAGTGTACACTTCAGTTCCCACTTCAGGACAAGAAGGTAGTGTACACTTCAGGAGAAGAAGGTAGTGTACACTTCAGGACAAGAAGCTAGTGTACACTTCAGTTCCCACTTCAGGACAAGAAGCTAGTGTACACTTCAGTTCCCACTTCAGGACAAGAAGCTAGTGTACACTTCAGGACAAGAAGGTAGTGTACACTTCAGGACAAGAAGGTAGTGTACACTTCAGTTCCCACTTCAGGACAAGAAGGTAGTGTACACTTCAGGACAAGAAGCTAGTGTACACTTCAGTTCCCACTTCAGGACAAGAAGCTAGTGTACACTTCAGGACAAGAAGGTAGTGTACACTTCAGGACAAGAAGGTAGTGTACACTTCAGTTCCCACTTCAGGACAAGAAGGTAGTGTACACTTCAGGACAAGAAGGTAGTGTACACTTTAGGACAAAAAGGTAGTGTACACTTCAGGACAAGAAGCTAGTGTACACTTCAGTTCCCACTTCAGGACAAGAAGGTAGTGTACACTTCAGGACAAGAAGGTAGTGTACACTTTAGGACAAGAAGGTAGTGTACACTTCAGGACAAGAAGCTAGTGTACACTTCAGTTCCCACTTCAGGACAAGAAGATAGTGTACACTTCAGGACAAGAAGGTAGTGTACACTTTAGGACAAGAAGGTAGTGTACACTTCAGGACAAGAAGCTAGTGTACACTTCAGTTCCCACTTCAGGACAAGAAGGTAGTGTACACTTCAGGACAAGAAGGTAGTGTACACTTCAGTTCCCACTTCAGGACAAGAAGGTAGTGTACACTTCAGGACAAGAAGGTAGTGTACACTTTAGGACAAGAAGGTAGTGTACACTTCAGGACAAGAAGGTAGTGTACACTTCAGTTCCCACTTCAGGACAAGAAGGTAGTGTACACTTCAGGACAAGAAGCTAGTGTACACTTCAGTTCCCACTTCAGGACAAGAAGGTAGTGTACACTTCAGGAGAAGAAGGTAGTGTACACTTCAGGACAAGAAGCTAGTGTACACTTCAGTTCCCACTTCAGGACAAGAAGGTAGTGTACACTTCAGGAGAAGAAGGTAGTGTACACTTCAGGACAAGAAGCTAGTGTACACTTCAGTTCCCACTTCAGGACAAGAAGCTAGTGTACACTTCAGGACAAGAAGGTAGTGTACACTTCAGGACAAGAAGGTAGTGTACACTTCAGTTCCCACTTCAGGACAAGAAGGTAGTGTACACTTCAGGACAAGAAGCTAGTGTACACTTCAGTTCCCACTTCAGGACAAGAAGGTAGTGTACACTTCAGGACAAGAAGGTAGTGTACACTTCAGGACAAGAAGGTAGTGTACACTTCAGGACAAGAAGGTAGTGTACACTTTAGGACAAGAAGGTAGTGTACACTTCAGGACAAGAAGCTAGTGTACACTTCAGTTCCCACTTCAGGACAAGAAGGTAGTGTACACTTCAGGACAAGAAGGTAGTGTACACTTTAGGACAAGAAGGTAGTGTACACTTCAGGACAAGAAGCTAGTGTACACTTCAGTTCCCACTTCAGGACAAGAAGGTAGTGTACACTTTAGGACAAGAAGGTAGTGTACACTTCAGGACAAGAAGGTAGTGTACACTTCAGTTCCCACTTCAGGACAAGAAGGTAGTGTACACTTCAGTTCCCACTTCAGGACAAGAAGGTAGTGTACACTTCAGGACAAGAAAGTAGTGTACACTTCAGGACAAGAAGGTAGTGTACACTTCAGTTCCCACTTCAGGACAAGAAGCTAGTGTACACTTCAGGACAAGAAGGTAGTGTACACTTCAGGACAAGAAGCTAGTGTACACTTCAGTTCCCACTTCAGGACAAGAAGGTAGTGTACACTTCAGGACAAGAAGCTAGTGTACACTTCAGTTCCCACTTCAGGACAAGAAGGTAGTGTACACTTCAGGAGAAGAAGGTAGTGTACACTTCAGGACAAGAAGCTAGTGTACACTTCAGTTCCCACTTCAGGACAAGAAGGTAGTGTACACTTCAGGAGAAGAAGGTAGTGTACACTTCAGGACAAGAAGCTAGTGTACACTTCAGTTCCCACTTCAGGACAAGAAGCTAGTGTACACTTCAGGACAAGAAGCTAGTGTACACTTTAGGACAAGAAGGTAGTGTACACTTCAGGACAAGAAGCTAGTGTACACTTCAGTTCCCACTTCAGGACAAGAAGGTAGTGTACACTTCAGGACAAGAAGGTAGTGTACACTTTAGGACAAGAAGGTAGTGTACACTTCAGGACAAGAAGCTAGTGTACACTTCAGTTCCCACTTCAGGACAAGAAGGTAGTGTACACTTCAGGACAAGAAGGTAGTGTACACTTCAGGACAAGAAGGTAGTGTACACTTCAGGACAAGAAGCTAGTGTACACTTCAGTTCCCACTTCAGGACAAGAAGGTAGTGTACACTTCAGGACAAGAAGGTAGTGTACACTTCAGTTCCCACTTCAGGACAAGAAGGTAGTGTACACTTCAGGACAAGAAGCTAGTGTACACTTCAGTTCCCACTTCAGGACAAGAAGCTAGTGTACACTTCAGGACAAGAAGGTAGTGTACACTTCAGGACAAGAAGCTAGTGTACACTTCAGTTCCCACTTCAGGACAAGAAGGTAGTGTACACTTCAGGACAAGAAGCTAGTGTACACTTCAGTTCCCACTTCAGGACAAGAAGGTAGTGTACACTTCAAGAGAAGAAGGTAGTGTACACTTCAGGACAAGAAGCTAGTGTACACTTCAGTTCCCACTTCAGGACAAGAAGGTAGTGTACACTTCAGGAGAAGAAGGTAGTGTACACTTCAGGACAAGAAGCTAGTGTACACTTCAGTTCCCACTTCAGGACAAGAAGCTAGTGTACACTTCAGGACAAGAAGGTAGTGTACACTTCAGTTCCCACTTCAGGACAAGAAGGTAGTGTACACTTCAGGACAAGAAGGTAGTGTACACTTTAGGACAAGAAGGTAGTGTACACTTCAGGACAAGAAGCTAGTGTACAGTTCAGTTCCCACTTCAGGACAAGAAGGTAGTGTACACTTCAGGACAAGAAGGTAGTGTACACTTTAGGACAAGAAGGTAGTGTACACTTCAGGACAAGAAGCTAGTGTACACTTCAGTTCCCACTTCAGGACAAGAAGGTAGTGTACACTTTAGGACAAGAAGGTAGTGTACACTTCAGGACAAGAAGGTAGTGTACACTTCAGTTCCCACTTCAGGACAAGAAGGTAGTGTACACTTCAGTTCCCACTTCAGGACAAGAAGGTAGTGTACACTTCAGGACAAGAAGGTAGTGTACACTTCAGGACAAGAAGGTAGTGTACACTTCAGTTCCCACTTCAGGACAAGAAGCTAGTGTACACTTCAGGACAAGAAGGTAGTGTACACTTTAGGACAAGAAGGTAGTGTACACTTCAGGACAAGAAGGTAGTGTACACTTCAGTTCCCACTTCAGGACAAGAAGGTAGTGTACACTTCAGGACAAGAAGGTAGTGTACACTTCAGTTCCCACTTCAGGACAAGAAGGTAGTGTACACTTCAGTTCCCACTTCAGGACAAGAAGGTAGTGTACACTTCAGGACAAGAAGGTAGTGTACACTTCAGGACAAGAAGGTAGTGTACACTTCAGTTCCCACTTCAGGACAAGAAGCTAGTGTACACTTCAGGACAAGAAGGTAGTGTACACTTTAGGACAAGAAGGTAGTGTACACTTCAGGACAAGAAGGTAGTGTACACTTCAGTTCCCACTTCAGGACAAGAAGGTAGTGTACACTTCAGGACAAGAAGGTAGTGTACACTTCAGTTCCCACTTCAGGACAAGAAGGTAGTGTACACTTCAGGACAAGAAGCTAGTGTACACTTCAGTTCCCACGTCAGGACAAGAAGCTAGTGTACACTTCAGGACAAGAAGGTAGTGTACACTTCAGGACAAGAAGCTAGTGTACACTTCAGTTCCCACTTCAGGACAAGAAGGTAGTGTACACTTCAGGAGAAGAAGGTAGTGTACACTTCAGGACAAGAAGCTAGTGTACACTTCAGTTCCCACTTCAGGACAAGAAGCTAGTGTACACTTCAGGACAAGAAGGTAGTGTACACTTCAGGACAAGAAGGTAGTGTACACTTCAGTTCCCACTTCAGGACAAGAAGGTAGTGTACACTTCAGGACAAGAAGGTAGTGTACACTTTAGGACAAAAAGGTAGTGTACACTTCAGGACAAGAAGCTAGTGTACACTTCAGTTCCCACTTCAGGACAAGAAGGTAGTGTACACTTCAGGACAAGAAGGTAGTGTACACTTTAGGACAAGAAGGTAGTGTACACTTCAGGACAAGAAGCTAGTGTACACTTCAGTTCCCACTTCAGGACAAGAAGATAGTGTACACTTCAGGACAAGAAGGTAGTGTACACTTTAGGACAAGAAGGTAGTGTACACTTCAGGACAAGAAGCTAGTGTACACTTCAGTTCCCACTTCAGGACAAGAAGGTAGTGTACACTTCAGGACAAGAAGGTAGTGTACACTTCAGTTCCCACTTCAGGACAAGAAGGTAGTGTACACTTCAGGACAAGAAGGTAGTGTACACTTTAGGACAAGAAGGTAGTGTACACTTCAGGACAAGAAGGTAGTGTACACTTCAGTTCCCACTTCAGGACAAGAAGGTAGTGTACACTTCAGGACAAGAAGCTAGTGTACACTTCAGTTCCCACTTCAGGACAAGAAGGTAGTGTACACTTCAGGAGAAGAAGGTAGTGTACACTTCAGGACAAGAAGCTAGTGTACACTTCAGTTCCCACTTCAGGACAAGAAGGTAGTGTACACTTCAGGAGAAGAAGGTAGTGTACACTTCAGGACAAGAAGCTAGTGTACACTTCAGTTCCCACTTCAGGACAAGAAGCTAGTGTACACTTCAGGACAAGAAGGTAGTGTACACTTCAGGACAAGAAGGTAGTGTACACTTCAGTTCCCACTTCAGGACAAGAAGGTAGTGTACACTTCAGGACAAGAAGCTAGTGTACACTTCAGTTCCCACTTCAGGACAAGAAGGTAGTGTACACTTCAGGACAAGAAGGTAGTGTACACTTCAGGACAAGAAGGTAGTGTACACTTCAGGACAAGAAGGTAGTGTACACTTTAGGACAAGAAGGTAGTGTACACTTCAGGACAAGAAGCTAGTGTACACTTCAGTTCCCACTTCAGGACAAGAAGGTAGTGTACACTTCAGGACAAGAAGGTAGTGTACACTTTAGGACAAGAAGGTAGTGTACACTTCAGGACAAGAAGCTAGTGTACACTTCAGTTCCCACTTCAGGACAAGAAGGTAGTGTACACTTTAGGACAAGAAGGTAGTGTACACTTCAGGACAAGAAGGTAGTGTACACTTCAGTTCCCACTTCAGGACAAGAAGGTAGTGTACACTTCAGTTCCCACTTCAGGACAAGAAGGTAGTGTACACTTCAGGACAAGAAAGTAGTGTACACTTCAGGACAAGAAGGTAGTGTACACTTCAGTTCCCACTTCAGGACAAGAAGCTAGTGTACACTTCAGGACAAGAAGGTAGTGTACACTTCAGGACAAGAAGCTAGTGTACACTTCAGTTCCCACTTCAGGACAAGAAGGTAGTGTACACTTCAGGACAAGAAGCTAGTGTACACTTCAGTTCCCACTTCAGGACAAGAAGGTAGTGTACACTTCAGGAGAAGAAGGTAGTGTACACTTCAGGACAAGAAGCTAGTGTACACTTCAGTTCCCACTTCAGGACAAGAAGGTAGTGTACACTTCAGGAGAAGAAGGTAGTGTACACTTCAGGACAAGAAGCTAGTGTACACTTCAGTTCCCACTTCAGGACAAGAAGCTAGTGTACACTTCAGGACAAGAAGCTAGTGTACACTTTAGGACAAGAAGGTAGTGTACACTTCAGGACAAGAAGCTAGTGTACACTTCAGTTCCCACTTCAGGACAAGAAGGTAGTGTACACTTCAGGACAAGAAGGTAGTGTACACTTTAGGACAAGAAGGTAGTGTACACTTCAGGACAAGAAGCTAGTGTACACTTCAGTTCCCACTTCAGGACAAGAAGGTAGTGTACACTTCAGGACAAGAAGGTAGTGTACACTTCAGGACAAGAAGGTAGTGTACACTTCAGGACAAGAAGCTAGTGTACACTTCAGTTCCCACTTCAGGACAAGAAGGTAGTGTACACTTCAGGACAAGAAGGTAGTGTACACTTCAGTTCCCACTTCAGGACAAGAAGGTAGTGTACACTTCAGGACAAGAAGCTAGTGTACACTTCAGTTCCCACTTCAGGACAAGAAGCTAGTGTACACTTCAGGACAAGAAGGTAGTGTACACTTCAGGACAAGAAGCTAGTGTACACTTCAGTTCCCACTTCAGGACAAGAAGGTAGTGTACACTTCAGGACAAGAAGCTAGTGTACACTTCAGTTCCCACTTCAGGACAAGAAGGTAGTGTACACTTCAAGAGAAGAAGGTAGTGTACACTTCAGGACAAGAAGCTAGTGTACACTTCAGTTCCCACTTCAGGACAAGAAGGTAGTGTACACTTCAGGAGAAGAAGGTAGTGTACACTTCAGGACAAGAAGCTAGTGTACACTTCAGTTCCCACTTCAGGACAAGAAGCTAGTGTACACTTCAGGACAAGAAGGTAGTGTACACTTCAGTTCCCACTTCAGGACAAGAAGGTAGTGTACACTTCAGGACAAGAAGGTAGTGTACACTTTAGGACAAGAAGGTAGTGTACACTTAAGGACAAGAAGCTAGTGTACACTTCAGTTCCCACTTCAGGACAAGAAGGTAGTGTACACTTCAGGACAAGAAGGTAGTGTACACTTTAGGACAAGAAGGTAGTGTACACTTCAGGACAAGAAGGTAGTGTACACTTTAGGACAAGAAGGTAGTGTACACTTCAGGACAAGAAGGTAGTGTACATTTCAGTTCCCACTTCAGGACAAGAAGGTAGTGTACACTTCAGGACAAGAAGGTAGTGTACACTTCAGTTCCCACTTCAGGACAAGAAGGTAGTGTACACTTCAGGACAAGAAGGTAGTGTACACTTCAGTTCCCACTTCAGGACAAGAAGGTAGTGTACACTTTAGGACAAGAAGGTAGTGTACACTTCAGGACAAGAAGGTAGTGTACACTTCAGTTCCCACTTCAGGACAAGAAGGTAGTGTACACTTCAGGACAAGAATGTAGTGTACACTTCAGTTCCCACTTCAGGACAAGAAGGTAGTGTACACTTCAGTTCCCACTTCAGGACAAGAAGGTAGTGTACACTTCAGGACAAGAAGGTAGTGTACACTTCAGGACAAGAAGGTAGTGTACACTTCAGTTCCCACTTCAGGACAAGAAGGTAGTGTACACTTCAGGACAAGAAGGTAGTGTACACTTCAGTTCCCACTTCAGGACAAGAAGGTAGTGTACACTTCAGTTCCCACTTCAGGACAAGAAGGTAGTGTACACTTCAGTTCCCACTTCAGGACAAGAAGGTAGTGTACACTTCAGGACAAGAAGGTAGTGTACACTTCAGGACAAGAAGGTAGTGTACACTTCAGGATTTGTGGATTAACATTTACGCATTTGTAAAGTATTTTGAGATTAATCTCTCTCCATACACAGGTGTATCAATGGAGAACTATGAGACTACTTTATAGGTGAATAGTAATTATACGCGCATTACCAGTTTTAGAGTACGTCGCCATTTTATGTCAACACTGCCAAATTTCAAATTAAATGAGCCGTTAAGGCTAGTCCTGTACTTACCGGCTGCACTCTCCCAGAAAGGCAAATTTACAGAAGTGTAAATCTTTACAAGTTCCCTCACACTCCCGGTTTTTGCAGAGTTTGAGGGTAGTTGTGGCTATAACACATTTGCAGTCGTTTCGCTGAATCACAGTGAAATATTCGCTGTTTCCGACGATAGTGTCTAGGTCCTGAGCGTGAGGTAACGACAGAGTGATGTCCAGAAGACGCTCGTACTCCATCGACCCGTCGCTCTCACAGAGGATCTTAATCACAGCTTCCGCCGCCATGATTCCCCCGTACATTACAGTACATCTAAATACAGTGTGCGTGCGCTGTGGCAAACACACACTGCACACACACACTGGGTTATCGGTACCTCCCACACTCGTGATGCAGCATTGGTATGGAAAACGAAACTTAACGGAGACTTTTACACTGGTTGCCAAATCATCGCAAACTCCCCACATAAGAATTTCGTTGCATTTAAGAGTTTCAGGTCGTTAAGTCTATGTAACGCTGTGTACTCATCAACATTTAAAAAAACCAAGAAACATATACATATTCAGAACCTCGAATACACGAATCATTTTCACACAAAAAATGAACCAAACCAATAACACAATTTATTATGTTCCCACAAATGTCAACTAAAGAAAGCTAAAAAGGATTTATTCCCTCAGTTGCAACCGTTAAGTTCTCCCTCTTATGACCGTGACTGATATTTGTCAAAAACAAAATAACTCTACGGAAAATAACGGTTGACAACTCAAATCTTGTCCGCGTTTGGCTGATTATTGTCACGTGCCCTGTTCACTGACCATTGTCCACCTTGGCTTTCCACTTGAACCCGCCCTCAATTTAAATATCAGGGGTCATACACAAATTGACTTTCCTAATAGTAAATCCAGCGTTTTGTTGATTAACTTTATTTTAAACCATATTTTTGACAGGACTTGAAAGTGGCATAAGTTTTGATGTAATGTACACTTAATAAAATAATTCCAGAGACAAAATATGTTTTATTACAGCTTTATTTTGTGCAAGCTTCACTGTAAAATGTCAGTTGAAATTCAGTTTGAATAATAAGGCTCTAATACTCAATCATTTCAATAAGGCCATTTTACCTGAATGTGCCGTTTACAGCAGAGGCTTGAATGTCCTGAGAACAACATCAAGATTTAGATTTAAGTAGAAAACCTTTAATCAGTAAAGCTGATATTTTACACCGTGTAATATTACGTGCAGTCAACTTGGCTTCAGAACAAAACATTAAACACATTATTAATAATGACAGCCTGGCTCATTATTATGCATTATTTCTAACCTCTATCTGTAGACAAAAGGTCCTAAGGACATTTTGGGTTTTGTGTCTCTTGTGCATACTTTTTAAGAGACCAAAGAGAATTTAAACAAAATGTCTGGAAACCTGTGTTTTCAAAGCGTTAGCAAACCAGCTTACTTTAAGATGTACTGCAAAAGTTACAAAAATTACTATAACAACCTGTATGTGATTTTCTATATAAAAAAAAACAAGTGTACGCTGACTGTTGTGGCTAATTAATGTCTATGATTGGTTGTATTTATAAGTCTACCTCAATCAACTCTTCATTTTATTAAGATAACAGAAAGAAATGGCATAATGTTGACACCGGAAAAATACAATTTAAAAAATGTTATTTTACTTTTCTTGCTTAATACCTTCAGTTTTGTTAATTTTATTAAGTCTTTTTACCCACTCTTGGACATAATGCCACAGTAACAGGAGTTTTGAATTAGAATTTATAAGTAGAGCTGGCTTGATTAATGTCATCCAGTGTCTTTGGCTGATTGAACATTGGATTGTCTTTGTTTTACCTTCAGCAGACTATGCAGGAGTTCTCAGATTTAGTCTCTTTTGCCCTAGTAGGTATATTGTATGAATATGACGGAGTGTTGTATGATGCCGTTGCAGGAGTGGGCTGATATGCAGGCGCTGCTGCAGGTGTTTGGCGATATGTAGATGCTGATGCTGTTGCTGTTGTACGTGTACCTGTAGAAGACCATGAAGTGTGAGCAGTACTTGCCCTGTTCACTGCAGCTGTGTTTGATGGGTAATAGTATGTATGTGAACTAGAGTAAGCTGAACTTTCCTCACAATACTCAATTAGATACTCTGGATAGATCTGATGCTTCTCAAACACAACAAATATGGATGGGTTGTTGAGGTTATTCACACAGCTGTCATAGAAGATGGTGTCTCCTCCATCTTTGGAGGGAGGGCGGACATAGCTGGAGTTGCCAACAGTATAGTCCCCCACCAGGATTCGGCAAACAAACATGCATCGGGTAGTGGAGTCTCCAGTGTAGCTGTGGGAGTACTGTGCATCTCTTGCAAAATAACTTCCTGCAACAAAAAAGAGAACTGTTTAACCATTGACTTGGACATATTCTTGAGATACCTGTCTAAGACTGCAGTGTATTAAGGGTGAGCAATAAGATGATATTTCTCTGTAATGCTGTCACATGGTTTAACAGGAAGTCTTATACACTCTCCCTGAATAGGCAAGCTGTGTAACCTCCTGTCCACACTAGCAGGCGACAAGTCGCTTACGTAGCTCCAGGTTTCTTTCTTGTGGGTGTATTCGAGGCTGCTTGCGTTGTTGCTTGTGGGTGTGTGCATGGTCAAGCTTCATGGTTCACCAAAGACAGAATCTGCTCATTTATTTCACACTGTGGAAGAACATTTACAAATCCACGTTTAAAGCCACTGTTGAGAATAGGTACCGATTGGGCCCAGGAATTTGTTGGAGCCAAACACTGAAAATGTCACTTCACCCTATCAAAAGTCATCCACATGAAGTTTAGAAAATCTCAACTTGGATTTGTTGCTCTGTCGCCATGTCGCTTGTTTCTGAATCCCATTCTCCTCATAGGACTTGACTGGTCACTTGTCACTCTGTTGCCTGCTAGGGTGAACACATGGAAGGACTTCTCCGTATCATTGAGAGATAGTAAAATCCTGGCAATGCTGGGTTTTACTATCAATCGGCAAGTCGCCAATCCACCTACCAACGTGTGTTTTTGGACTGTGGGAAACTCACATAGACACAGGGAGAAAACATCAAACTCCTCACAGACAGTCACCCAGAGGAAACCCACGCAGACACAGGGAGAACACACCACACTCCTCACAGACAGTCATCCAGAGGAAACCCACGTAGACACAGGGAGAACACACCACACTCCTCACAGACAGTCACCCAGAGGAAACCCACGCAGACACAGGGAGAACACACCACACTCCTCACAGACAGTCATCCAGAGGAAACCCACGTAGACACAGGGAGAACACACCACACTCCTCACAGACAGTCACCCAGAGGAAACCCACGCAGACACAGGGAGAACACACCACACTCCTCACAGACAGTCATCCAGAGGAAACCCACGTAGACACAGGGAGAACACACCACACTCCTCACAGACAGTCACCTGGAGGAAACCCACACAGACACAGGGAGAACACACCACACTCCTCACAGACAGTCACCCAGAGGAAACCCACGCAGACACAGGGAGAACACACCACACTCCTCACAGACAGACACCCAGAGGAAACCCACACAGACACAGGGAGAACACACCACACGCCTCACAGACAGACACCCAGAGGAAACCCACACAGACAAAGGGAGAACACACCACATGCCTCACAGACAGTCACCCGGAGCCGGAATCGAATTGGAGCTGTGTGACTGTGACACTACCTGCCGCACCACCGTGCCGCCCCAACCATAACATGTGCTATTTATTGGTAGGTTACCAGCAATAATTTGGCCATTGTCCATAAAACAGTGGATCTGAGGTGGGCCATTAATTTCAACATATCAGTTCAGCTCTATATTAAAAGTGTAGTTTGCATACTACCAGGCAGACAACCGGATCTTTGATAATTATGGCCATTGAAGTTTTGTTTTGAAAGTGAAAATGGAAATTAAACTTTATGCTATTCACTTTCTTTCATTTATTTTTGATAGATACTTAAATCTGAGTGTTCTCCCTGTGTCCGTGTGGGTTTCCTCCGGGTGCTCCGGTTTCCTCCCACAATGAGGAGGAATGTTTTAACTTTCTAATTTGAACTTACATGAACATTCATTCATTCATTGTCTGTTACCACTTATCCAACTTACATGAACCATGTTTATGGAATATTTACCAAACAACCGATGGCATAAAATACAATCATAAAAATGAATGACCATAGTCACTGCGACCCTGAAAACCCTAAAAATGTAAACAGACTTTTAAGAACACAACCTTTTCCATAGGCTGTGCCATGGGTGCCACAGATTCTCCAGTCAAAGTTATGGTGGCAGATGGCATCTATGTGTTTGGGGTCGGTTCCATGAAAGAGCTTTTTCTCTGAAGTGTATCTCCCTCCATTATTCTTCTTCATTACATCTTTCTGCCTGTAAGAATGAGTCAAGACAAAAATTCAAAACACTGGAATGAAGTCATTTTCCACTGCATTAACATCCAAACTTGAAGATATTATGTAACTGAAGCACACAGTAAAAAAAAACACTTTTCATATTGCAGAACTGTGCAGAATCAGAAAACATAGGAACATACCACTGAAACACTTCCCAGAGGGCTTTGTTCTGAATTCTTTCTATCTGCTGAATTTTGAAACCACGCATGGTGGCATTGAACATGGTCTGGATCTCTTTGTACTCTTCAGAAGTGCTCTGCAGCAGTATTCTCTGTGTTAATATAGAAGATTAAAGAGCCTTATTTCTGAAGCAAGAAATACAGATGATTGAAAACTTAAGTGATGTTCAACTTACATTCACAAAAAGGAGATATAGTTAATCTTTTTACATGAATTGGACACAAACCGATGCTCAAATGCAAACCATATATTTTATAGTAAAACAAAATGCAGTAAACATATATTTTTTTGAAAAATAATATAAAATCACCTTGTAACCAGTCTCAGGAATCAGTGCCTTGTCCCAGTGGTTTGGTATACCTTTAAAATTGATCTGCTTCTTGCTGAAAATGTAAATAGCGAGTTAATGTGCTTTGCATCATGTCAAACCTAAGTAACAGGTTCATCCGTTGTCTAAAGGCTCTGTAGAAATGCCAAAGGATTTTGTCTTCTCACCTTGTTTTGATTATTTGAACATCTGCAGCTGACACAAATACAGGCCGACGCCTCACAAGCTTTTTGGTGCCATAGCGCTTGTTTGTCTGTATCATATCTAAAGAGGATTAATGGCACGCGTCGTAAGCAAGACATTTATTTAGCATTCATAGTTGCTGTGGTACTTGTGTGTATACACCAAACAGTGAATTCATATAAACAAAGCTGTACCTTGAAAGCTGAGTGCGTATGTCTGTGAGCCAGCAGTGAACTCCACTGTTGCTTTGCAGTCATGTGTAAATTTTTCCTCCAGTTCCTCACTACTTATGGAAGCCATGTTGTGCCCTCCGCTCTAAAAGACAAAGACATGTTGTGGTACACAGCCCATAAAGGACTTTCATCATAAATATCTAGTTCCACAATAAGCAACACATCTTGGCATTACTCTTTCGAACAAACCCTGATGAACCAAACCAGTAAGACCAGTAGTCAAAACACTGACCAGTCTGATCGTGGTCCAAAATGGTATATATAAGGGCATGGTTAATGTTATGGCAAGAATGTGTGTGACTGCATAGCTGCAGAGAGGTCAGACTGCCCATGTTAATGTGTTTTCACTCTCAGAATCACTATGATTTGTTATTACTTACTGAAGTTGCGTACTGTATCCAATTCCCATGCTCATCCTCCCAGTACCAGGCCCAGGTGGTGGTAAGGACAAAGGTAGGTTGGATCAATGAGGACACCGTAGAGAGACGCCGCACAGTCTGAGCTCCAATTGTCATTGTATCGAAATACACAGGGTTACTTCCAGAGCTTCAATAGACATAAGATGCAGTATATTAGCGGTCATTAATAGGCAGACCTTTGTCTGGGTCCGGACTCAGGCGCTGGACCTGTAACTGATTAACTATTAAGAGCTGTTTAATTATATATTGAGTGTTTGTTTTAAGTGGTGTGACTCTTCTAGTCATTGGGGTTCAGTCTTAGTGCTCCAGGAAACTCACAGACTAATCGCGTGTGTTTCTGGATATCACACGTGAGGCTACTCAGCCAATCAGATCTGTGCATTATAATGAGCGCTGTGACTTGAATGAGTGTCGCACACAGGGCAGGGCTCCAGACACCTCTCTCCTGGGACCAATATAAATAACCCAAGGGGCATGATTTGGGTATTTGGGTAGGGTGACCAGACGTCCTCTTTAACTTGGACATGTCCTCTTTTTTTAGACTTAAAAAAATGTCCGGGCGGAATTTCACAAACGTCCGAGATTTTGTTTTTCTAGAGCTTACATAGAACTTCGAGAAGCGTTTCGTTCACAAACTAGTCCCGCCCTCCCCTACTCCGATTGGTTCGCTTGAGTGAGAAGGGGGCATGGTGAAGTAGCTTAAAATCTTCAGATTGGACGGTCTGACTGTAGAGCTACCGTTATTGGTCGATAACCTTCTCTGTAAACATTTAATTGGTCAGTCTGCACGTCAGTAGTCCTTGTTTACGTCAGGCAAAGCTCATGTACCTACCCTCATCTCGAGCAGCTATGCCGAAACGTAAATGTAAGTTCTCCGATGAATTAAAAAAAAAATTCCCATGTTTTCCCATGTGCCCTCCAACAATAATAGCCAATCATATTGCTGGATATAGAAAAGCAGTAAATTCAACTGCATCTACAAGACAATTCAATAGGCACTTTTAATTGTCATTTTTTTATCATTGTTTTATTTGTAAATTTTATTGAAATGAGAATAGAACATTTTATTTAGAATATTTGGTTTTACCTATTCATAAATCTGTAATGAAATGTGTAATTTAATGTAACATTCAGTTGTTAACTACATACAAAAATGCAATAACTACAAGGCTATTTCAATATACAGGATATGCATAGAGAATATGCCTGATACATGCATAATATGCACATACAGCTTTTGATTTTACAGACTCAGATGCACGATGATGGTGGCTGTTGTGTGATAATGATACAAGTTTCTGATGCTATTGTATGTATATCAGAGACATCTAAACTGTAACAGATAGAGTCCTACCTGTATGTCTTAGCTGGGTCACAGTACTCTTTTTCTATTGCCTCATTGTTGGCGAGAGCTTCCCAGGCCGCTCCATTTTTAGCCTCCCATTTATAGGGTAGTCTGGAGTGCTCCCTCATACACTTATCTGCAGGAACAAAAATGAAAGAAGAAAGAGTGGAATGATCTAGTTAATGTAATTAGTTGTTCTACCTTTGAATGAAAGTCTATTGTTTTCATAATTTATCAGATTCTAGTCTTACCTCCATGCTTGCAGCTTCCTCTGACAAAGTACATGCAGATCTCAGTTTTTTCTGAGGTAACAGAGGAAGAACATTAAACAGTAAATCCCATTCAAGAGCATGCACTAGAAATTATTCCAATAATCAAACTAACTCCTTCCTCAGACCAGCAACAGCAGCTGCCATACGTTTATATCCACATAATTGCATGAATGAAGAAGTAGCCTGTTATATACTAATATGTTTCTATTCAGATAAAATTATTTATAATTGTGTGCAACTGTGGGCATGTGTAAATGTGAACTGTATAAAATGTGTTTGATCAAATCAGCTCCAGGGTTCTGGGGTTGTGGGTTCAAGTCCCACTGTCTGTGAGAAGTTTGGCGTGTTCTCTCTGTGTCTGCGTGGATTTCCTCCGGATGCTCCGGTTTCCTCCCACAGTCCAAAAACTTATGATGCTAGGTGGACTGACCATACAACACTGTCCATAAGTGTGAGTGAAGAGAGATAGATAGATAGATAGATAGATAGATAGATAGATAGATAGATAGATATTTCTTTGTTGTAACAATGCTTCTTGGCAGTATATCATATACCGTTGGAAAGCCTGTTAATTTCCTTTTTAAATGGTACCACATTTGGAAGGAACATGCATTTGTGGGATGAGCAGTGTAGCTGAGTATGTGGGTTGCGCCCATGAAAAATTTGCCTCTATTCCAATACCAAACAGCTTATTCTGCCAATGACTCGTTTGATATTTGGTGGACTGGATGAAGTGTGAAGAAATAGCACATACTGGCAATTTAACAATTTATTCATTTAAAAAACAGGGGCCTCAGTAGCGTGTGGAAGAACCATACACAGCCACAAGAGCCTGGCACTTCCTCCTCATGCTGGTCACACACTGCTGTGGAATGGCATCCCATTCATTAACCAGCATTTGTCGCAAGTCAGCTAATGTGGTTTTTGTGGTCACTGTGGCACGAACAACACGCCCAAGCTGATCCCACAAGTGTTCAATGGGGTTGAGGTGAGGACTGCTGGCAGGCCCACTCTGTGGGGACGAGCATTGTCATCTTGGAGGATAGAGTTCCGTCCCAGATTTTGGAGATATGGGATTGCCACTGGTTGCAGAATTAAATCTCGATAAAATTCTTTCTCTCTTGCTCTCGTGGGAGGCAGTTGCATTTTCTCCCTCTCCACTCCTTATCTTTCCTGCTTGGCCTCTCTGGTCTTGTCTTGTCTACCCTCAGAGACTCTCTTAGCTCTGCTCTTCGAATTTAAATTAGAAATGGAATTGATCAACTGGTGTCTCAGCGCTACTGACACCATCTTTTCAAGGAGAAGCTAGGGCTCGGGGGAGCTCGCCTGCCCTGATGGAACAACGCCGGCTGGATATGCCATGGATGGATGGGAGAGGTGGCGCGTGGTGTGTCTGGTGCCTCTTTCCATCGAGGACATTGAAGATGTATACCTATTCAGACTTACGATTGTGGGCTTTCTGCTGATTGGTTTAGGTGGTGCCCTGTTTTATCGGGAAATTAAAAGAGTTGAGTCAGTTGTAAACAGTCCAAGGAAACTGACCAACATGATTGGTGGGATGGGCAGAGCCGTTGGCACACAGACTGTGACTGTGAGTAGAAGCTTGGATTCCATCATGGAGCAACTAACGGCTTTGAACTCCAAGATTGAACGTTGACCAGAGCAAAAATGGAACTTTGAATCAGAGGGACTATTAGCTCAAATTAGCTTCGGGTCTCTGATTCTAACAAACTGAATTTATCTGTTTTGGCTGCCCCAGCTATCAGCGGCCTCGAGCTGCTGATAGTCAAACTGTTGTTATGGAAATCTACAGGGGTTAGACAATGAAACTGAAACACCTGTCATTTTCAGCCTGGTGGCCAATCTTCATTAATTGCACATTGCACCACTAAGACCATGTGCATACAATGGTTCAAACATTGTGTCCTGAAGGCGGTGCCGTGTATCAGGACGACAATGCACCAACACACACAGCAAGACTGGTGAAAGACTGGTTTGATGAACATGAAAGTGAAGTTGAACATCTCCCATGGCCTGCACAGTCACCAGATCTAAATATTATTGAGACACTTTGGGGTGTTTTGGAGGAGCAAGTCAGGAAACGTTTTCCTCCACCAGCATCACGTAGAGACCTGGCCACTATCCTGCAAGAAGAATGGCTTCAAATCCCTCTGACCACTGTGCAGGACTTGTACATGTCATTCCCAAGATGAATTGACGCTGTATCGGCCGCAAAAGGAGGCCCTACACCACACTAATTAATTATTGTGGTCTAAAACCAGGTGTTTCAGTTTCATTGTCCAACCCTTGTATCTGCACCCTTCCTTGTGAACTGCGGGCTCAAGGACAAGTGATTGCTCCATTCTGCTGACCTTCTCACAGACTAACCCCCCCACCCCAATGCCTTGTGTTTCAAAAATCCCACATGAGGATTTTGGCCATGAACTTCACAAGGCTGTGATCACCACTCAAACTAGACTAATGAAGAGTGTAACTTTACCTGCTGTGGACCGAGGAGCTCTGAAGTTTGAGCTGGCTCTGGCCCCCTGCCCTGTGCTAACATTAGTAATACCAATATTAGCCGCTGTCTGCTGTGGTCGGATGTGGTCTTTGTTGGCTCTCTTCTGCGGTGGTCTGCCTTTGAACTGGTGTCTTAAGGCCTCAATGTTGGTGTACACAGTCTTCATAGTAGCCAGGAGCCCCTGGGGCACTCCTCTCTCGGTCAGGACCCTCAAGGGATGGGGCTCATAGAAGTCGTGTGCCCGAGAACACATGCAAGGTCCCTGGAGGTACTTTTCACAAATGTGCAGCCTCTTGCAGGCCTCTCCGTCCTGACATTGCCCATAAGGACCCAGGCCATTGTTGTAGTTATGGCACACCTAATTGTGGAGAGACATTTTTCATATCAGCTGGTGACAAATGATAGATACAACTATTATCCTCTAATAATTGCTGCTGTAACTAAACCTCATATGTCCAAAAAGCATTTGTCACCAGCCTTAGGCATGGTGTGAAAATGATCTTGGTTCATGTATTGCCAGTGATATTAAGCCATTACAAAAAATGCTCTTGAGAGGCATTTCAAATGTAAACAAACCTCAACACCCAGAAAAACGAGATTTGATATAAGACCTGCAACATTTAAGTAAAGT
Source organism: Hoplias malabaricus (assembly GCF_029633855.1). Taxonomy (NCBI): domain Eukaryota; kingdom Metazoa; phylum Chordata; class Actinopteri; order Characiformes; family Erythrinidae; genus Hoplias; species Hoplias malabaricus. Next base: position 65,987,637 of record NC_089803.1, read on the forward strand.
GGTAGTTAAAATGTAATATTTGTTTCCACAAGAAATGTTTGTAACTGGGACCTTTATTTGAGAATCTAAAGCCAAATACATCCAATTTTTGGCTTTAAAGGTGATGTTCATGATTGTAATTTTTATAAAATTCAGAAGATTTTACCTCACAATTTTTTAGCTCTCCAGACTGCTTGTGCTCGAAATGGTCTAATGTGTTTAGGAAGCCCCAGTCTGTAAATGAGTAATGCTAGTAAGCTAGGCTTTCTCTCTCTCTGCACATGGCAGAACCATCTGGAACCTTTTTTAAAAAACTGAGAGAACTTCAAACTTTGAAAAGCATGAACCAATATGAGGATATAGCTCTATTCCTGCTCCAAAGGTGGGTAAAATTATTTTAGCTGTTTCTGATCACTCAAGGTGGAAATGTCTCCAAACTCTGGGGATGGCTAACTGCATTACCAAAAGTGCTACAAGCTAAACAACTCAAGTCAAAAATGATTTTGCATAGTAATTCAAACAGTGAATAAAACTGTACAGGTGAGTTAAACTTCGGCCATATACAACTGTTCCACTTTAAAAGACGCATAGCTTCTGAATGTAAACAACTGGAGAGAACTGATGTTCCTTTTAAGTGAAACTATGCTACGGCAAACTATGCTAAATGACTTAAAATACCACTGGTGTATGTACGCTTTTGGCAAAAAAAAATGGCTCAAATTCTTATCTTCCATTGAAAGATAAGGATGCTATTTCCTTCTCCTTTAAAACATATATTTTGGAGGTAAGACATTTTGTTCCAGCAGAAAGGAAGAGTAAAATTAAGTGTGAGGCTGTAATGTTTACAGCAGGTAGGAGGCTGTTGTCGCTCTGGAGCAGAATGACACAAAGCTCTTTCCTGTCCAGCAGGTCCAAGCCATGACTCTCCAGGACTCTGGAATTCTGTGGCGTTTTCAGGTCATGGCAGAAACGACATCCTCTTCTGTAAAAAGAAATTACTTTTAGAGAGGCTTTGACACTTGTTTTTAGTAAAAGATTCTAGTTTACTTCAGTGCAACATACAGCACTGTTAGCTTTTTCGTGAATGAAGGAAGGAAAAAATAAGGAAACTAGAAAAGCCTTTGTCCCTCATGTGACTGAGAAGAACAATGGGGCAACCTTTATCCTGCAGTACAGGTTCCGAAAACTGCGACTATGCCAAAGAATGCCGAAATTATGTTGTTTTTTTTTCTTTTTAATTTCAATAAGTGTCAGGAGGAGACTTTGGGATCATCATTTGGACCAATACATTTGCACATACCATAAAGATTGGGAATACCATATGAACTGGACCAAGATAGAGAAGGAACATAAGACATCTTCCTGTTTTTCCATTTTTCTAAAGCACCTTCTCAAACTGTTAATGTGTATAAGGGACATAAATGTAAACAAGCCATTTCCCCCTACTTTCAAAATGGTTTGTCCCTGTTTACTTCTTGGAGAAAAACTAAGTCAAGGGCTTGCTTTATCATTGCTGAGGAATGTGTGAGAGATACTGGGGTCCACCCAGTGAAACTATGGTTTTGTTTGTGGACAATGTAAGATTAAAAAAACTCACCCTGCATTGTATTTTTTAACAAATATTTGCACTTAATATGCTGTTTAATTGACCTTTGTTTTATTGACCTATGAGCTTGTGTTGGCTTATACCCCCGTCACTGGAGCAAGGTGTAACACGCATCTGTCTCAGTTCACCATCTCACTTCATATTGGCACATATTTCAGAGAGTCACACAGTCAGAGATTCACTTACATTAACTCGTTAATGGAATTATTTACTACCAAGAGAGAACTGATTCCATTCCTACTCAAATCAATGGACTTTTTTTCCAAGCAAAACTTGCACAAATTCCAACTGATTTCTACTATAATAACAACCCCTAACACTCACTGATTAATCTAAATTAAATGTTTACAAGATATTTTTCCCAAAATAAATATTTATTTTGCCTTCATACATAATACACAGAGATATAAATGTGCAGCTCTGTCTCCACTTACTTCTCCTCCACATTCCAGCAGCTAAAAAACCCTGCCCCCCAAGTTAATAGGATTGGTTCCTTAGGTGTATGACGTCAGAATCCCTGGATGTATAAAATAACCCATTTGTGAAATATTTAGCCATGACTAGGACTGCTTATAGGATGTTAACAAACACAATACAGACATTGTGGATAACATAACAATGATAAAAACTTGATTTTCACTGGTGGGTGTGTAAGATGTCCTTCTATTTACAAAATGCCTGTATTATCACTATTATTAAAGGGTAGTTTTCATAATTCTGCGACACATTTAACTTTGCACAAAACCAATCTAGGCCATAATTTAATATTATCTTGAACACAACTCGTTCAACCTATGGGCCATCCAATTATCCATGGTTGATAAGTCAGCACTGAACACATGATCCGGAAGGGCCATACCACTGATTATCCTTTTGGATCCCCATATCAGCATAGATACTAGAGCCAAGGTGAATGGAGAGTGCATTTTACATTTTCACTTGAGTCGTATAGGGTCACAGAAAGAGTATCAGAAAGAGTATCAGAAAGAGTATCGTCAAGCTAACGTTAACTAACACCAACTAAAACAGGCGAAGTGAGTGTCCTTACCCTGTTTACCTCCATGTTACAGAGGCTCTTGAACACCTTTCGTTGGTGTCCTTACATGCCCATATTGTTGGAAAAGCGCCAGTGAAATGAGCTACAGATAACGGAGTGAGCGGATGGTCCTTTCCAAAGTGCCCGTTTAAAGTGGACAAATTTAGTCCATTTTCTGGATATTTTGGGATCTTTGGGCCATTTGTTCACAGATGTCCCACTGTACATTGAATGATTGCAGCCAAAAACAACACACCTTTTCGTCATTTTGCATTAAATTAAGTGCAGCTTCTAGAGTTGTTGTCCACCATCTACGTCACAGACAAGACGCCTATTAGAGTTTCCCAACACCGTTGGGGGGGGGGGACCAACGGTCTTTTAAACCTTATTCCTTCAATTAGTAAGAAATTACATATTTTCTGACTATCAATAAACACAAGTTAGGAACTCAAACTCCACTGTATTTATTTGTTTAACACTTTCATAGAGCTGGTGCTTAGCCTTTAAATGACGAGGAGGAAAATGGACAAGGGCTGTGTTTTCTTAACTGTAAACTATGTGCCATGTTGAAGTATTATTCATTTATTTATGATAATTAGCGTATTAGCATATTCTAAGGCTGTTGTATATTTGTTAAAACACAAAGAAAGTAGCATTACTTAAAAAAATGAAAAAAATATCTGCCACATTAGTGTCCTCCTCCTGAGACCGAGAGTCACCCTGTTTGGCAAGAAAGATTAATTTAAACGGCAGAGCTGTCAGGCTGGATTTTGTGGTAGTTTTACATACCGTGACAACTAATTAACATATTTGTTTCACATACACAAAGGCTCAAAAACAACTACACAACAACGAATGCAGCACAACCCCCGTTACAAACGGTTCGTTAGCACGTTTGATACAATTAGCTATTCATTTACACTAGAATTTACCAAAGTTCTGTAGCTAGCCAATGCAGCTTTAGTATTCATGAAATAAAAGGAGGAGAATGTAGGTGAAGTATTTCTCCGAGTCTGTGTTACCTTCCTCTGTTGTACGGACAGTCTCCGAACAGGAAGAATTTACACAAGTGTAAGTTATCACACCCAAAACAGTCCTTGGCTCGGCACAGTTTAACTCTGCACCTGACGGCCACCATCTTCTGTCCGCTCAGAAAAACCGTTTCCAGGGACTCGCTCCTCTCAATAACCACCTCCACTCCGCCGCCGAACAAACATTCTGCAAATATGTCTCCCCTAAAGTGAGAGAGAAGCTCCTCATACCCGATAGCTCCTCCTCGGGCACAAATCAGCTTCACACACTCGCTCTCAGACATGGCGAGAGTTCTGACCAAAGAGGGTCCGAGTCTGTCTTCCACAAGGATAGATTTTGATGAAAACGAAACTGACCCCGTGCCCCAGGCAACGAGCGCAGCAGCACAACGTGGGTTGCCATGTTGGAAGAAATCCCTCAGTGTAGGCAACCCTAGAGTGATTTGTGAGTAAGTAAAGAAATAAAGACCTGTTACATTTTATTTCTTGCCTGTAACGCACCTAGCACAGCCACTGAAATAAACCGTGCTCTGTTTTTTTAAAGAATAATATAAAATATAATTGTTTATAATTGTTGTTGTTTTTATTGTATAGGGATGAGTGATTCAAATGCCACAGCACAGTTAAATAATACTACTACTAATAAAACTGCATTAATTCTCAATTAATTTCACAGACATTTCACATGAAGTCATTTCTTTACAATGTTTCAGTGGCTTAAATGTAATGAAACCCAATGCTAAACTTTTTAGCATATTATTAGCAAATATACACGGTGTAGGTCTTTAAGTATGGACAATCCAATGCCAAGGTGGCACGGTGGCGCAGCAGGTAGTGTCGCAGTCACACAGCTCCAGGGTTCAATTCCCGCTCCGGGTGACTGTCTGTGAGGAGTTGGTGTGTTCTCCCCGTGTCCGCATGGGTTTCCTCCGGGTGCTCCGGTTTCCTCCCACAGTCCAAAAACACACGTTTGTAGGTGGATTGGCGACTCAAAATTGTCCGTAGGTGTGAGTGTGTGTGTGTTGCCCTGTGAAGGACTGGCGCCCCCTCCAGGGTGTATTCCCGCCTTGCGCCCAATGATTCCAGGTAGGCTCTGGACCCACCGCGACCCTGAATTGGATAAGCGCTTACAGATAATGAATGAATGAAATGAATCCAATGGCATCCAAAAAAAACAAAAAAAAAACCAAAAAAAAACGAGGACACCAAGTCCATACTAATAATTGAACTCAGAATGTACTCTCTAAAGTTAATAATTATCTTCTAATTGATGATTTATGGTTGGTGTTAGAACTTAATATTCCTCATACATACATTCCTTATACATTCTTCATAATATATATATATATATAATGCGGGATGTGGCCATAGCACCTTATCACCTTGAATATGCAAATCCTCTGCAGCTAACAGAATTGGGCCTGGCCAGTACAGAGACTTTAAAGGACAGCTAGGGTGACGGTTGGAACTGTTGTCGATTGCCAATAGGGGGCACTGTCCCTGTGGCCTTTGTGTATGTGACAGGGACAGTCACTGGACTGTTCTAATGCCTTTAGGACCATCCAAGACATGTTTAACATACTGCTTTTTAAGATAATGTTTACTTCATGGAAAAGGCTTGTAAAAATGAGTTTCACCACAAGGGGCGATGTGTTGTCAAACACCCACTCACATTTAGGGATGGCTCCACAAGGGCTTCTTATTGTGTTTTACACGTTGTTTCCTTGTTATTTGACATGCATTATGTTGCTTTATTTCTTTGAATAAAGTGTTTTTCCACTAGCAGGTATACACACACACACACACACACACACACACACAATGATGTCTGAGAAACAGCCTTGAACTCTTTGGATCAGTAAACAAAGCAGTAGCTGACTGTTTACCTCCTGACTGAAGTCCAAGGAAGGACAGTAGGTGTGCTTTGGAATTAAAGCGGTATACAAGATATATGGTATGTTTACTGTATGTGAACTACACAGGTGAATCAATGGATCAGAAAAATATTATGTTTTAAGATCCTTATGGAATGATGTATGTTACTATCATTGTCACGTGGGTGGGTGTTACGGTGGTCAAGGAGATAGAAACAGGAACGGAGGTAATTGCAGGAGACTTTACTGAAAAAACAAGGAAACTAGAGAAAGGCTAGGGAAGTAGACAAAGGGGCTAAACACTAGGGCTAGGACGCTAAACTAGGGTGACTAGACGTCCTCTTTTACCCGGACATGTCCTCTTTTTTAGACTTAAAAAAATGTCCAGGCGGAATTTCAAAACGTCCGGGATTTTGTTTTTCTAGCGCTTACATAGAACTTCGAGAAGTTTCGTTCACAAACTAGTCCCGCCCTCCCCTACTCCGATTGGTTCGCTTGAGTGAGAAGGGGGCGTGGTGAAGTAGCCTAAAAGCTACCGTTATTGGTCGATAACCTTCACTGTAAACAATTAATTGGTCAGTCTGCACGTCAGTAGTCCTTGTTTACGTCAGGCAATAGCTCATGTACCCACCCTCATCTCGGATGAATTAAAAAAGAAATAACTCTAAAAACGCACACTGGTAGGTGGATTAGCTACTCAAAAGTATCCATAGGTGTGAGTGTGCAAGTGAATGTGTGACACCCTGTGAAGGACTGGCGCCCCCTCCTGGGTGTGTTCCTGCCTTGTGCCCAGTGATTCCGGGTAGGCTCTGGACCCACCGTGACCCTGAACCCGATAAGGGTTACAAACAATGAATGAATGAATGGATAGAAAACTTAAAATAAATTAAAAAAACTTTTAAAAGTTCTTTCTTTCCTCTTGCACTTTACATAAACGAAGTCTTAATGATCAGTGAAAGAGTTCACATTAAAATGAAAACAACAACAGAATGTATGACATGAGGAAGGCCCAGGCTATTTTTCTCATCAGGAAAAAAACAATGATCACTTTCAGTAAAGAAGGAGTCATGAGTCATATCTGGATTGGGTCATGTTGTGTGCACAGAGGCAGATACTGATATGAATGTTGAGTGGCTATTGGTAAGTGGAGGTGGAAAAAGTACATAGAGTGAGCAAAAGTTTGGGTACACAGTCAGTTGGGTACCTTAGTCAGCATGGAAGTATGAGGCTAAACATACACTGCTGAGAAACTCAGAGTCACGCCATCAGACTCAGGAGTATAAAAGCAACAGAAATGATTTCGTCAGCAATTTGAAATATAGTGGCATGAGGTGTGAAATCAAATCGGTGGCTCTTGCCTCATACAACGATAGCCAATATTAGCAATATTAACTCTGTCTGGGTGTTTTAATGAAAAACAGTAAATGAAATAAAACAAATACAAACAAAAAACTGACTCTAAAATGTTGACTTTGAGATTTGTAACAAGTACTTTAAATGAGGGAAATAATTTTTCATGTTTCTGATGTATTCTACCTTTAATATAACTGTATATATTTACATATACGGTATACATTTATAAACAAGATGTTTAATCTAATATTCAAGAATCCTCCTATAGATTTGTGTACAATTCTCCTTCTGCACATTACAAGCAGTTCAAGGGCTTGCCCACAAGAGGGCCCTACGCACTTAATTTTATACATATATATGTATTTTTATATATATATATATATATATATATATATATATATATATATATATATATATATATATATATATATATATATAACTACTACATCAGTTGCAACACAGCGGGTTCAAAGTATGTGAATATTTCATGATGAATGGACCAATAAGAATACTCCAAAATAACTTGGAGTACAATATTTTACATTAACTTTTACTGACACTTTCTCATATATATATATATATATATATATATATGAGGAAAAAATTGGCTCTCAAAATCTTTTATATTAGCATCTCAATTAAAGCTCTTCCTTTCATTCCATATATGGTCTAAAAATGCCTTATTCTCCAAATTTCTTTGTCTTCTGAAATTTCAAAAGTCCCTTTTCCTCCTAACGTCCTCTTCCCTAGCTACAGTATCCACAGCTGTACTCAGCAGAAATGACAGAACTGAATGAATGCAATAACACAGTAAGCTGCAAAGGTCACAAATGTTGACAATTTTCACTTCAGATTTTCAGTCTGATTCATTTCTCCAGAACTGCATCGTTTCAAAACACTGACTGTAATCTCTCCACACTGATGCAACACATGAAATATATATATACTTTTAGTCAGACATGTATTCTTCAAATGCTTCTGGTTTTGTTTTCTCGAGCTGAAAACCTTACACAGTAAAACTGAACACTATTAATGTGCCACGAAGTCCTGTGCTGTTAAAGCCATTCTACAGAAATGTTTGATGATCAAAGCATGAAGAAGGCTTTACTGTTATAATCTAAGTTCAGTGGCTCCTAAAAGACTCGAGTCCCTATTATGTGGTGTGTTTTTTTCACAAATGAGTTTGACAATGTTAGTACATGGGTATATCAGGGTAATTAATATGAGAGTATTCCTTTGGATGTTACTAGTTACTTATCTTACAAATGTCATTTTTAAAGAAGATGATTAGGCAAGCAGCGAGTTTTACATTGCACTTGCTCTTTAAAGGTGCAATATGTAATATTTAGAGGGATGGATTACAATGAATCTACTATGAATCATTTTGTATTTGTTAGCTAAGAATGAGCCATACACATTTACATAAGGAGAGGGTCTTTTACTACAAGCGTCTGCCAAAAACATCACTAGCTGTTTAGAATGGAATGGACAAATCAAACACAGGGCCTAGAGACATCATTTTTACATTGAAGCTTGGTAAAGGGGGATTAAAAAAGGGGGATAGGTTGGTTGCAATCTACAATTTCACTGCTAGATAGAACAAAATTTTACACACTGCAACTTTAATGGTTTAAATATGTTTGCAACTCTAACTCCTGAGCTGAATGTGAGTGTTACTGTTAAGTTGAACGTCCTACATTAAATTATTATGTATAAATATAGGATTAAAATGATTAATAGCATTCACAGGGAGTCGTTAGCCCAAAAGGTTTAGGAAGCACCTAGGGCTTTGGTTGCTAATTTGAACAATGTGATTACTACAGTTAACTGATAAACAAAATAAATGTTTTCTCCTCATTTTATGTATTAATGGTAATAAATATTGACCAAAATCTAGGTTTTCGACGTTTAAATAAACAGGGAGTTGAAAACCTTTCAGTTAAGCAACCTTCTTTCTGTACAACAACTTGAATTCCCAGTTTCCTCTGCATATGCCGGGAAAAGAAGCTGTTAGCGTGAGAAGGCTGGTCTGGGATCAGTGTAGTGGGTGTATTTTACCATGTTTATAAAGCTGTGCGCTTAAACACCGCTGATCCTGATACAGCTTCAGGGAGCCACAGTCATTAGGCCACTCCCACAACGCTGCACACTATTCCCCCTTCCTCCCTACCCGTATTCCGACAAGCCCCGCCTCCACAGGCTGCGATTGGCTGATTGCGAGTGAGTGTGGAGTAGGAGCCAATCACAGCGCATGACATTGGGCTTGAGGTTTAGAGATCGCTGAGCTGAAAAAGCTCTGTTATATCAATAGTTTAAACACTCAAGCACAAGTAAAAGTAGTTGCAAAGATAAATTAAACAAACTTGAGCTTCAAATAAATAAATACATACATAAATAAATAAAAAACCCAATAAATATATAATCTATCTGAGCTACTGTGGCGGGACCTAGTAAATTAATTTGTTAAATTACAACTTATTACTTAATTACACTTACAAAGTCATGTAATAACCAACATTTGAATTTTGGACCGTGGAAAGAAAACTGAACCAAACAGAGGAAACCCACACAGGCACAGGGAGAATACACCTTTTTACATAGTGTTACTGATTGAACGGGAGGCCCTGGGGGTCCTGGTGCTGTGTGAAAATGACACATGAAATGTCTGTAACATCTTTATTGACGGGTAATTAAGGGAATGTGGGTTTTACCTTATTTGGGGGTGACAGTATGAACTGGGGAGGGGTCCAATGTAAGTTACTCCATGTTTGGAGTAAGCTATGTAAAAGTTGTGTAAGATAAGACCAAAGTAAGGATTCGCTCTGCACCTGTTGGCTCGCTCGGGCGTAGGGGGTGCGGTTTGTCTCAGTACGGGTGGGAAACGAAGCCCAGCCCCCCCCGTGTGTGTGTGTGTGTGTGTGTTTGCTGAGAGGTAGTGTGGTGTTTCTTTAAGGGGGCTGCGCCTCAGTGCGGGGAATTCACGTCATTTCGCCACCAAACACGACCGAATCAATGAGCACGGCGCAGGGCTTCCAGGAAGGTGTTAACCATCGCCTCGCCAAGATGTAGCGCTGCTGCTCAAAGAAACACACACACACACACACATACACACACCGGAGAAAGAGAAAGAAGTTCTACAACGAACCGGGTCCTTATCTCTGCTTGTTGGACGATGGACCGAGAGGCCGAGGGATGAACTGCAGCCCGCCGGCGGCTCAGCACTCACTCCAACAGGAAAATCGCTGCTTCTTCACGGATCTATTTCACGGAAAATAGAGAATAGGAGGAAGGGGGGGGGAAAGGAAAGTGGAAACGGGAGAACTTCCTGAATTTGAACGAGACATGTCCAGTTCCCCTTCGCAGGTCAGCGTTAAGGTATTTATGCTTTGCACTTCGCACCACAGCCTTGTTAAAGTTCAGTGTACTGGAGAGGGACGCGGTGTTATTGTTGTTGTTGTCGTCACGTTGTTCACCGACGGTCGCTCGACTCCTCATCTGTTGCTGTCGCAGCTGAGAGAAGGCGAGGTGGCTTCGGCGAGTGTTGAGAGTCGTAGTCTTGCCGCTGTTGTAGTAAACCTGGGGGTTTCCTTCTCAGAAAACGGGGCCTCTATCCGTTTGTTGTGGGGAAAGATAATGAAATGAAAGCTCCGGGGCTTTGGTTTCCATTCATTTGGACACGGCGGCGGTTTTTGTCCTGTGGCACAGACACACACACAACCACTTCCCACGCACTTACCTGCAAATCAAGGTCCATTTGGTTCATCACCGGCGAGCTGCTTCTTCAGGAACTGAGGGAATGAAAAGTCATGTGTAAGAGTTTGGGCACTGCATCCTTGTTCATTTTAGTAAACACACTGCTGTTTGAAAATAGAATATATATTTCCCTGCTTTTGACATATTGAAAAATATATAAACCAAAAATACACAGTGGAACCTGTGGAAATAAAGGCAAACTCAAACATGATTACAATGAACTCATGTCAAATTGTTCCCTGTACATTTAGGGAATCAGCAAAACAAAAGACAAAGGTGTTCCACAAATTTGCTGTGTAAATTCAAGCTCAGAAATAGGGGAAGAGTTTAGGAACATTTCTTTTGGACACTCCTCCACTTTGGGCTTAGGTTTTCTAGCTTACTTGCTTTGTGGAACACCTTTCAGGTGGGTCTTTCACAAGCCAGGAAACTCAAAACCGAAGTTGATTAACGTCCAATGAGATGTTGTGTCTGTTTACACTTGTGCATCCACTTTGAATTTCACGTAGGGTTTCCTCTTGTAAGTGAATTTGTTGCAGAGGTTTTCCACACATTCAGAGTGGTCCGATGTAAACGGTGTGATTCTGGAGCAGCTCAATCTATCAGCAGTTCACAGCTGTAGTGACAGCGAAAAAAGCTGTCGGGAGATTTTAATGGCTCATATAAGTATGGTTATAAATGCATTATCAGACGGATGAGGCAGTGCTTTACAGTATTTCTGAGATAAGGATATTTCCTAAAATATACTGCATGGTTGTGGGCTACCTGTAGGGTGCTGTAAGACAAAATAGTCACCAGGAAAAACCAGTTTGCTTTAAGACGTTAGGATTATCCGTTTTTTTTGTGTGTGTAGCTTGTGTAGGTTCATTTCTGGTTTTGGAGAGTAAACAGAATGGCTATGTTTGAGTTGTATACATCATGAGGCCTGATTCCTCTGGTTACTACTACTACTACCACTGAAAATAAGTCAGGGTCAACCAGTTTCTCCTCAGTGCACCATTTCCCAACAATATTTATGTTTTAATGATTGAATTATGCAGAATGTTTGAAAAATCTCTGGAATTCCCCCTTTAAGCTGTCATCGTGTACTGGTGCCTGATATTTATATTCTTTCCTGGTTGACTAACAAGCAACAGGTTCAGCACAGTGGCTTGTGGCTAAGGGTGCTAAACTTCAATCCCTGACTGAAAACTGGTGAAGCTGTATACTTTGATTTATTCAGCTCAATAATAATAATAATAATATAAAATTGCACTTATATCGTGCCTTTCTTAAACCCAAGGACACCTTAGATTCTCCAGAATCAAAAGCATTTTTAAACCCTTAGGCTTCAACAAAAAAACTATGAGACTAATGTGAGCTTCATTAAAGTGGCTATTTAATAAATATTTAATATATTTTACTATGACTTTCTAGCCAAGGATTTGTGTAAGGTTTAGAGCTGAAAGGTCCAGAGTTTTCTTTTTTTTTTTTTTGGTCAACACACACAGTTCCGTTCAATGGATGTGTGTTTGGTTATAAGTCGTATATTAATGCATAATGGATCTTAGCTTTTGACATCTTCATCAACATTCGAATTCCGTCCCCGATGTCAAAAAACATGGCTGAATTCTAAAGGTCTTCCAGTGCCCTGTTTAATGTTTTCCTGTAATGTAACTGCTCAGGTTTGGCAGGACGATGAGCTTCCTTCTGATACTTCCACCGGAAGACCTTTATGTTTAATCTTCACCTTTGAATCCTCTGCAAGACGACAACACACTTATAGGTTGAGGGATCTGAGACTTTGTAACACCTTGTTCGTTTGGTCTTAGATTGATGATGTCACGTTTGGTCCAATCAAATCCAGAGCTTTATTAGTGTCTCTCCAAATGACAAATAAGTGAGTTATAAAGTAAATAAGTAATTTTTATTCATAAGGCACTTCTACAGAAAATGTTATTGCCCCAAATACTTATGAAGGTGTGTAGATAACTAAATATACAAGCACAAAAGAAGCAGATAAAATGAGATTAAAAATAATTGGCAAAAAAAAAACAACAACAACAACAACAAGAAAAAGCAATCAACACAAGGGAAGATGCTCTTTAAACCTGACTTTACACCAGTCTGTTGTTCACACAATGACCCAACACCAGGCTGTTTCTCATATTAGATCTTGTGTATGATCGTAGGTTTGTTTAATTCTCTCGTTTGGAGGAAGAGAGCAGGAGCAGGCCCACCTGTCTGTGTCCGTCCCGTGACTGTGCAGTCAAATTGCTTTCATAGGAAAATGGTTTTCTTGGTTTTGATTTTGCATGTTTTCATTTGCACAAAGCATGTGGAGATTCAGTTGGATTTGAATGGTACTCCATCAACGTGTTTATCAGAGATAGGTCATTTTGAGATGTTGGATGCCGTCTCACATAAAAATGATGGTTCTACGATGCTTTTTTGTTTCTTTTGTTAAGAAAATGGTTCTATATAGAACCCTGAACACTTGAAGTGAATTGTGAAAGGGTTCTTCAGATTGATGGAGAATGTGCTATAGACGGTTCTAAATAGCACGTTTTAGAATTTTAGAGTTTGTTACAATGTCAAGCTTGTTACAATAGAAGGACCGCTTTGGTCCATAATTTATAAGTGTGTTGGCCAAGAGACAGTGCCCAAAAAAAACATATAGAGGGAGTTGCGTTTTGGATATAGATAATTAATTTAGGTCTTAGTGCTCCTAGAGTTAGGCGGCACAGTGATAAATAGTGTCGCAGTCACACAGCTCCAGGGACCCGGAGGTTATGGGTTCATGTTCCGCTCCGGGTGACTGTCTGTGAGGAGTGTGGTGTGTTCTCCCTGTGTCTGTGTGGGTTTTCTCCGGGTGACTGTCTGTGAGGAGTTGGTGTGTTCTCTCTGTGTCTGCGTGGGTTTCCTCCGGGTGCTCCGGTTTCCTCCCACAGTCCAAAAACACACGTTGGTAGGTGGATTGGCGACTCAAAAGTGTCCGTAGGTGTGAGTGAATGTGTGTGTGTGTGTTGCCCTGTAAAGGACTGGCGCCTCCTCCAGGGTGTGTTACCGCTTTGCGCCCAGTGACTCTGGGTAAGCTCCTGACCCACGGCGACCCTGAACCGGATAAGGGTTACAGACAATGAATGAATGATTGAATGTTCCTAGTGTTCCTCTAAATCGTACTTAACAGAAATCCTAATCAACAGTTTTAAGGGGCTAATATAGGGTGGGCACACAAGGTGATATGCACTAGAGATGGTACGATACAACTTTTTCTTTTCCACTGTGACTGATACTGAAATCTTGAATCTGCCAAGTTTTAAAATGAGCTGTTTTAAAATAACTCTTCCTAATGTTATGTAGGAAACCCGGAAGTGGGATTTGATACTCAAATTAGTCAAACACTAAAACTGCACAGGAAGTCATACAGAACTGTCAGCATGGCATGTTGCGAGTGAGTGCTATTTCAGGACAAATTTCTTAACAAAATTGGATCAGATGAAATGTACCCCCACACCCTATAACCAGTTCAGCTTTTCTTTTGCTGATAACACCACCATACTGATGCCCATACATATCAACATCTCTAGTATGCATTCATAATTAGCATGTAATAATATAATAACACATGGTTCTGTAAACTACTGGGCGTTTCACATATACAACCTTTAACTTTTTTTGGTTCCCAGACAGGGGTTAGGCCTAGATTGGGCTAATGATGTGATGGATAGTGTTAATTCAGAATGCAGTGTTTTCCTAGGTCCTAACCCTAAGCCCAAGCTTAATTCCTGTCTGGGATTCCATTCCTACATCATAAAATTAAGTATGACAAAAATTTAATTTAGTGTTGTCACGATACCAAAATTATGATTCATCTCTGGAGCAGACGCTGGAGCTGTGTCTCCCGGAGCTCTGTCTCAGGGAGCAGAGAAGTCTCTCCCGCTCATGGTCAGTCCCGGTGTTCTAACGAGTTGTGCTACCGGCGATTCTCTTCTATAAAATGTAGCTAAGTTTGTACTGAAAGTTGCTGGTGCTAGTCGGTTTCTTATCATTGAAGGTGGTGCAGCAGGTAGTGTCGCAGTCACCCAGTTCCAGGGACCTGGAGGTTGTGGGTTCAAGTCCCGCTCCAGGTGAGGAGTGTGGTGTGTTCTCCCTGTGTCCGCATGGGTTTTCTCCGGGTGTTCTGGTTTCCTCCCACAGTCCAAAAACACATGTTGGTAGGTAGATTGGCGACTCAAAAGTATCCATAGGTGTGTGTGTATGTGGGTGTTGCCCTGTGGCGCCCCCTTCAGGGTGTATTCCCATCTTGCGCCCAATGATTTCAGGTAGGCTCTGGACCCATCGTGACCCTGAACTGGATAAGCAGTTACAGTACTAGTACTCATTGTATGTGGTATTGTACCGTTTTTAATGACAAAGTATTGAGATATTTTTCTAGTATCGGTATACCGTGCATCACTAATTAAATTTCCATTCATAGTTACTCAACGTTATCTCAATGTTTGCCCCCTGATTGTTCAGTATAAAAGCTAATCGCTAGCTAGCTATAACACGGTTTATGCCTGAAACAACCAATCAGTCCTATGTGTGTGACTTTTTAAGCCTGAAACTTATGGACTGTATTTTTCTCCTAAGGAAAAACCTTTATACAAAATGCAGTGTGCGTGTAAACATGGCCCCAAAACCATAAAGTCTAATTGAGGTTCAGCTGACACGTTTCAGGGATCAGTGTTCACATTGTTATTACCTCTAACCACAACATATTGTCACTTTTAAACATTTTCTACACTATTCAAGCTGCGTACACACGGTCAGAGTATAAGACAGACTGTGTGCTGGCAGTGTTGGGAAGAGGCCATGCTTTCCTGCTTAATGTTTTTCCATGATGCATGCTCAAACACTAATCCCAACCTCAGCTGTGTGCTGTAGAATAACTGTTCACCAGAAAAGTCTGTTTAGTTCTTTCCATGCTCCTTATGCAGTGCCATCTGTCCTTTGACCTCTCTGTGACTGCTGAGCTGTTGGAGAGTAATCTGGGTTCCTAGAAGGCAAAGCCTGGCTGTTGTTGTTGTGAGAGTAAGTTTTAGCAGGATGCTAACTCAGTAGCACTCTCAGTAATCAGTAATGGGCCACAGATTTTTCTGTCTGAGCTTCTCTCCTTTTCTCAACGAGATATATGCTAAATATGTGGTTTGTAAACACATCAGTGTTAGGAAAGGAGATATAAAGCATGGGCCTTCCCTACAGTTTAGTACACACTTTTTAATATGTGTATATCTCTTGAATGCACAAAGCTTTTACTCCTCTCATATTAGCTGATAACCGTCTGATGTGGTAATGGAAATGTATCTTTGTCTATTTGTACAATCACTACCCTGAAGGCTTGGGACAGACAGGATGTTTGATATAGTGATGATTTTCCAGTTTTGTTCTATTTTTTCAATCATGAAATTTAAGCTAGGAATGTTAGCTTCTCTTTTGACTCTGAATCCAAGTAAAAGGGATGATCATTCATTTCAACCCGGTCACACTCCTACTCGTGATACACATATATAGGAGACTGCAATTGTCACATCCTGGCACTTTCTGGTTGTTTTCCTCCTTTCTATGTGGCTCTCTCTTCGCTGTTTTCCTGTCTCTGCACATGGCTTTGTTTATGTTCATTCTCCGCCTTTGTCCCGCCTATGTTCCGCCTTCTTTTCCCTCGTTATCTGTGTCAGGTGTGTCTAGTTAAGTTCGTTTATTTAAGCCCTCTTCCCTCACTTCCTGGTATCGGTCATTTTGTTGGTTTGAGTTTGAGTTCGTTTTGTTTCTTTGTGTATTGGGTTTCATGTTTCTCGTGCCTCGTTCGTTGTCTCCTGCCTGTTTCATGCCCCAGTCCAGTTTAGTGTTATTTTGTGTTTTTGTGTTTAACTTCAGGTCCGTTTGTTTTGTTATTTCTCTTTATTAAACCTTCCGTGTTATAGCGAGTGTGTCCGCCTCCCTGAATCTACTCTTCACACCCCCGTGACAGCAATTCATGACATAGTCGCATATTTTCGACATTTTATGCGACAATATCACGATTATAAATGTATGGGTAATTACCATAGAAACACTATGCGACAGTAACATGAAATCTCTTCCTCATTACAGGCGTCATCACTCATAACATAGAAAAAGGCATAATGCGAATTACATAACACAGTT